>NC_080038.1:163279231-163484304 GCF_030020395.1 Manis pentadactyla | reverse complement strand
CCTATTATTACAGCAATTCATTTGTTGAGGTGGGCGGAAATGAGAAGGAAGTTGCTGCACCACGAAATCTATGCCTGAGCACTGCTGAAACAAAACAAAAAGAATTCACGGTGGCTAGATTGGGCTATTTTCTACTGACTCTCTCTGGGGACTCAAACAGAATCCATTTGTTTGTTTGTTTCTCAGTTTCACTTGTATAGGGTACCTGTCCCTGCCCCTTCAGCTTGTAGTTTGTCTGTTTCCTTGGATCTCAAGTGGGTCTCCAGAAAGGGAGCACGTAGGTGGTCTTGAGTTTTCATCAGTTCTTCTAACCCTGTGTCTTTTGATTGGAGCACTCAAAGCCTGTACTTTTATTCTGATATTTGAGAGCAGTGCTCTTACATCAGTTTGAAATTTTCTTTGTTCTCATTAATATACAATCACATGCAGAACATTATGTTTTCCAGTCTACCCTCTTCAGCAAGTCCCCCCCAAATCCCAGTTACAGTTGCTGTCCGTCAGCATGTACTAAGATGCTGTAGAATCACTACATGTCTTCTCTGTGTTGTACAGCCCTACCCATGACCCCCCACTCTACACATTAAACATGCTAATCCTAATGCCCCCATTCTTTTTCCTCGCCCTTATTACTCCCTTCCCACAAACGCTACCCAGTGCCTTTCTCTTTGGTAACTGTTAGTCCACTCTCGGGTTCTGTGAGTCTGCTGCTGTCTTTTCCTTCAGTTTTCTTTGTTATCATACTCCACACATGAGTGAAATCATTTGGTACATGTATTTCTCCGCCTGGCTTGTTTGACTGAGCATAATACCCTCGACTTCCATCCACGTTATTGCAAATGAATGGATTTGTTTTCTTCTTATGGCTGCTTACTGCACTTTTTAAACTGGATTTCATTCTTCTTTTTTGTTTGTAGTTTCGCTATGTGCTTTCACCATTGTTCTCCTGGTAATGAGCAGTAGCTTTGTGTTAGTCGATATGTACCTATATCTATCTATCTGTCTGTCTATCTATTTATCAATCAATCAACTTTTTGTCTGCCCATCTGTCCTTGTGTACAGAACAGTTAACCACATATCATATATCACTTTCCTACATTATGCTTCCAAAAATCCTGCAAAGTATCTAGGCTGTAGAGAGAGCACTGTGTTCAGCGAGACCCTTGCAGGTCGAGACGGCCACGTGTACCTACAAAACCAGGAAATGGTTGTGCCGGGACTTGAACCCTTGTCTCTGTCCTCTGTCCTCTTTCATCTACTTCTAATTTGCTGTCTGTAATTAGCCACATTCATTGACTAAGTGCTCCCTGAAGACCACAAGTATCATTCCTCTGGGCCTGTTGTCGACAGAAAAGTAAACTTGTTGCTTTGCTCACCACCATGTTTGAAGGACATCAGCGTGATCACCGCTGATAGGACGGAGGGTCAAATAGAAAGGAACACCAATATCTAGACAGGAGCATTTGGGAGCCAAGAGTGTATTGTGGAGTGACGTGTTTATTTGAGTGTCCAAACTTCCCTCTTTAGGTGGTTATTAGATCTTCTCAGTCGTGAACATCATAAAACCCACTGATTTCAATGGCCCAGATGCTTATTATTACAGCAACTCAGTTGTTCAGGTGAGAGAAAATGAGAAGTATGTTGCTGCACCACTAAATCTATCGCTGGGAACTGATGAAACCAAACAAAAATAATTCACCGTGGTCAGATAGGGCTATTTTCTGCTGACCGTCTCTGGGGACTCAAACAGAATCCATTTGTTTGATAGTTTGTTTTTCAGATTCACTCGTGTAAGGTACTTGTCCACACACCTGCTTGTAGTTTGTCTGTTTCCTTGGATCTCAAGTGAGTCTCCTGTAAGTAAGCACGTAGGTGTCTTGAGTTTTTATCCCTTCTTTCAACCCTGTGTCTTTTGTTTGCAGCACTCAGTGCATGACCTTTTATTCTGATGATTCAGAGCTGTACATTTATTGCACTTAAAGAATTTTTTATCATTAATCTACAATCACGTGAAGAACATTATGTTTACTATGCTCCCCCCCTCACCAAGTCCCCCCGAAAAACCTCTTCAGTCGCTGTCTATCAGCGAAGTTGAATGCTGTGGATCCCTTCACCATGTCCGCCCCCACAGACCAGTTACAGTAATTTTCCATCAGTGAGTAGTAAGATGCTATATGATCTCTACTAGACTTCTCTGTGTTGTACAGTACTCCCCATGCAAACCCGACCCCACGCATTATTCATGCTATTCCCAATTACCACTATTCTTTCTCCCCACACTTATCCCTCCCTTCAGACTCACCCTGCCTTGTCCTTTTCCATTTGGTAACTTTTAGTCAACTCTCGGATTCTGTGAGAGTGCTGCTGTTTTTCTCCTTCAGTTTCTCTTTGCTGTTTTACTCCACACATGAGTGAAATCACTTGGTACTTGTCTTTCTCCGCCTGGCCTATTTCTCTGAACGTACTACCGTCCAGCTCCAACCACGTCATTGCCAATGGTTGTGTTTGTTTTCTTCTTAAGGCTGCTTACTGCAATTTTAAACTGGATTTCATTCTTCCTTTTTGTTTGTAGATTAGCTATGTTATTCACCATTCAACTCCTATTTATGGACAATAGCTTTGTGTCAATCGATATGTATCTGTATCTATCTATCTAACGGTCAGTCTGTCTATCTATGTATCTGTGTATGTAAGTATGTATGTATGTATCTATGGATCTATATTTCTATCTATCTATCTTCCTATCATCTATCTATGATGTCTATCATCTATCAATCTATGTACCTATCTATCTATCTTTCATCTGTCATCTGTGTACCTATCTATCTATGAATCAATCACCTTTTTGTCTGCCCATCTATCTTTCTGTACAGAACAGTTAACAACATAGCCTATGTCTCTTTCCTACATTATGCTTCCAGAAATCTTGCAAGGTAGCTAAGCCATAAGGAGAGCACTGTGTTCACCGATACACTTTCAGGTAGAGTCAGCCGCGTGTGCTTACAAAACCAGTAAATGGAGGTGAAAGGACTTGAACCCGTATCTCTGTCCTCTGTCCTCTTATACTTCCTGCTCGCTTGGTGACTTTATTTAGCCACATTCAGTGAGTAAGTGATTCCCGAAGACCACAAGGATCCTTCGTCTGGGCCTGTTGTCGACAGAAAAGTGTACTTGGTTCTTTGCACAAAACCATGTTTGAGGGACATCGTTGTGATCACTGCTGATAGGTGGAGGGACAAATATAAAGGAAAACCTATTTCTGGACAGGAGCATTTGGGAAATAAGAGTGTGGAGTGGAGTGGAGTGTTTATTTGAGGGTCCAAACGTCCCTCTTTAGATGGTTATTACTTCTTTACATTCGTGAACATCATAAAAAGCAATGATTTTAAAAGCGCAGACGCCTATTATTACAGCAATTCATTTGTTGAGGTGGGCGGAAATGAGAAGGAAGTTGCTGCACCACGAAATCTATGCCTGAGCACTGCTGAAACAAAACAAAAAGAATTCACGGTGGCTAGATTGGGCTATTTTCTACTGACTCTCTCTGGGGACTCAAACAGAATCCATTTGTTTGTTTGTTTCTCAGTTTCACTTGTATAGGGTACCTGTCCCTGCCCCTTCAGCTTGTAGTTTGTCTGTTTCCTTGGATCTCAAGTGGGTCTCCAGAAAGGGAGCACGTAGGTGGTCTTGAGTTTTCATCAGTTCTTCTAACCCTGTGTCTTTTGATTGGAGCACTCAAAGCCTGTACTTTTATTCTGATATTTGAGAGCAGTGCTCTTACATCAGTTTGAAATTTTCTTTGTTCTCATTAATATACAATCACATGCAGAACATTATGTTTTCCAGTCTACCCTCTTCAGCAAGTCCCCCCCAAATCCCAGTTACAGTTGCTGTCCGTCAGCATGTACTAAGATGCTGTAGAATCACTACATGTCTTCTCTGTGTTGTACAGCCCTACCCATGACCCCCCACTCTACACATTAAACATGCTAATCCTAATGCCCCCATTCTTTTTCCTCGCCCTTATTACTCCCTTCCCACAAACGCTACCCAGTGCCTTTCTCTTTGGTAACTGTTAGTCCACTCTCGGGTTCTGTGAGTCTGCTGCTGTCTTTTCCTTCAGTTTTCTTTGTTATCATACTCCACACATGAGTGAAATCATTTGGTACATGTATTTCTCCGCCTGGCTTGTTTGACTGAGCATAATACCCTCGACTTCCATCCACGTTATTGCAAATGAATGGATTTGTTTTCTTCTTATGGCTGCTTACTGCACTTTTTAAACTGGATTTCATTCTTCTTTTTTGTTTGTAGTTTCGCTATGTGCTTTCACCATTGTTCTCCTGGTAATGAGCAGTAGCTTTGTGTTAGTCGATATGTACCTATATCTATCTATCTGTCTGTCTATCTATTTATCAATCAATCAACTTTTTGTCTGCCCATCTGTCCTTGTGTACAGAACAGTTAACCACATATCATATATCACTTTCCTACATTATGCTTCCAAAAATCCTGCAAAGTATCTAGGCTGTAGAGAGAGCACTGTGTTCACCGAGACCCTTGCAGGTCGAGACGGCCACGTGTACCTACAAAACCAGGAAATGGTTGTGCCGGGACTTGAACCCTTGTCTCTGTCCTCTGTCCTCTTTCATCTACTTCTAATTTGCTGTCTGTAATTAGCCACATTCATTGACTAAGTGCTCCCTGAAGACCACAAGTATCATTCCTCTGGGCCTGTTGTCACGAGAAAAGTAAACTTGTTGCTTTGCTCACCACCATGTTTGAAGGACATCAGCGTGATCACCGCCGATAGGACAGAGGGTCAAATAGAAAGGAACACCAGTATCTAGACAGGAGCATTTGGGAGCCAAGAGTGTATTGTGGAGTGACGTGTTTATTTGAGTGTCCAAACTTCCGTCTTTAGGTGGTTATTAGATCTTTTCAGTCGTGAACATCATAAAACCCACTGATTTCAATGGCCCAGATTCTTATTATTACAGCAACTCAGTTATTCAGGTGAGAGAAAATGAGAAGTATGTTGCTGCACCACTAAATCTATCGCTGGGAACTGATGAAACCAAACAAAAATAATTCACCGTGGTCAGATAGGGCTATTTTCTGCTGACCGTCTCTGGGGACTCAAACAGAATCCATTTGTTTGATAGTTTGTTTTTCAGATTCACTCGTGTAAGGTACTTGTCCACACACCTGCTTGTAGTTTGTCTGTGTCCTTGGATCTCAAGTGAGTCTCCTGTAAGTAAGCACGTAGGTGTCTTGAGTTTTTATCCCTTCTTTCAACCCTGTGTCTTTTGTTTGCAGCACTCAGTGCATGACCTTTTATTCTGATGATTCAGAGCTGTACATTTATTGCACTTAAAGAATTTTTTATCATTAATCTACAATCACGTGAAGAACATTATGTTTACTATGCTCCCCCCCTCACCAAGTCCCCCCGAAAAACCTCTTCAGTCGCTGTCTATCAGCGTAGTTGAATGCTGTGGATCCCTTCACCATGTCCGCCCCCACCGACCCGTTACAGTAATTTTCCATCAGTGAGTAGTAAGATGCTATATGATCTCTACTAGACTTCTCTGTGTTGTACAGTACTCCCCATGCAAACCCGACCCCACGCATTATTCATGCTATTCCCAATTACCACTATTCTTTCTCCCCACACTTATCCCTCCCTTCAGACTCACCCTGCCTTGTCCTTTTCCATTTGGTAACTTTTAGTCAACTCTCGGATTCTGTGAGAGTGCTGCTGTTTTTTTCCTTCAGTTTCTCTTTGCTGTTTTACTCCACACATGAGTGAAATCACTTGGTACTTGTCTTTCTCCGCCTGGCCTATTTCTCTGAACGTACTACCGTCTAGCTCCATCCACGTCATTGCCAATGGTAGTGTTTGTTTTCTTCTTAAGGCTGCTTACTGCAATTTTAAACTGGATTTCATTCTTCCTTTTTGTTTGTAGATTAGCTGTTATTCACCATTCAACTCCTATTTATGGACAATAGCTTTGTGTCAATCTATATGTATCTGTATCTATCTATCTAACGGTCAGTCTGTCTATCTATGTATCTGTGTATGTAAGTATGTATGTATGTATCTATGGATCTATATTTCTATCTATCTATCTATCTATCTATCTTCCTATCATCTATCTATGATGTCTATCATCTATCAATCTATGTACCTATCTATCTATCTTTCATCTGTCATCTGTGTACCTATCTATGAATCAATCACCTTTTTGTCTGCCCATCTATCTTTCTGTACAGAACAGTTAACAACATAGCCTATGTCTCTTTCCTACATTATGCTTCCAGAAATCTTGCAAGGTAGCTAAGCCATAAGGAGAGCACTGTGTTCACCGATACACTTTCAGGTAGAGTCAGCCGCGTGTGCTTACAAAACCAGTAAATGGAGGTGAAAGGACTTGAACCCGTATCTCTGTCCTCTGTCCTCTTATACTTCCTGCTCGCTTGGTGACTTTATTTAGCCACATTCAGTGAGTAAGTGATTCCCGAAGACCACAAGGATCCTTCGTCTGGGCCTGTTGTCGACAGAAAAGTGTACTTGGTTCTTTGCACAAAACCATGTTTGAGGGACATCGTTGTGATCACTGCTGATAGGTGGAGGGACAAATATAAAGGAAAACCTATTTCTGGACAGGAGCATTTGGGAAATAAGAGTGTGGAGTGGAGTGGAGTGTTTATTTGAGGGTCCAAACGTCCCTCTTTAGATGGTTATTACTTCTTTACATTCGTGAACATCATAAAAAGCAATGATTTTAAAAGCGCAGACGCCTATTATTACAGCAATTCATTTGTTGAGGTGGGCGGAAATGAGAAGGAAGTTGCTGCACCACGAAATCTATGCCTGAGCACTGCTGAAACAAAACAAAAAGAATTCACGGTGGCTAGATTGGGCTATTTTCTACTGACTCTCTCTGGGGACTCAAACAGAATCCATTTGTTTGTTTGTTTCTCAGTTTCACTTGTATAGGGTACCTGTCCCTGCCCCTTCAGCTTGTAGTTTGTCTGTTTCCTTGGATCTCAAGTGGGTCTCCAGAAAGGGAGCACGTAGGTGGTCTTGAGTTTTCATCAGTTCTTCTAACCCTGTGTCTTTTGATTGGAGCACTCAAAGCCTGTACTTTTATTCTGATATTTGAGAGCAGTGCTCTTACATCAGTTTGAAATTTTCTTTGTTCTCATTAATATACAATCACATGCAGAACATTATGTTTTCCAGTCTACCCTCTTCAGCAAGTCCCCCCCAAATCCCAGTTACAGTTGCTGTCCGTCAGCATGTACTAAGATGCTGTAGAATCACTACATGTCTTCTCTGTGTTGTACAGCCCTACCCATGACCCCCCACTCTACACATTAAACATGCTAATCCTAATGCCCCCATTCTTTTTCCTCGCCCTTATTACTCCCTTCCCACAAACGCTACCCAGTGCCTTTCTCTTTGGTAACTGTTAGTCCACTCTCGGGTTCTGTGAGTCTGCTGCTGTCTTTTCCTTCAGTTTTCTTTGTTATCATACTCCACACATGAGTGAAATCATTTGGTACATGTATTTCTCCGCCTGGCTTGTTTGACTGAGCATAATACCCTCGACTTCCATCCACGTTATTGCAAATGAATGGATTTGTTTTCTTCTTATGGCTGCTTACTGCACTTTTTAAACTGGATTTCATTCTTCTTTTTTGTTTGTAGTTTCGCTATGTGCTTTCACCATTGTTCTCCTGGTAATGAGCAGTAGCTTTGTGTTAGTCGATATGTACCTATATCTATCTATCTGTCTGTCTATCTATTTATCAATCAATCAACTTTTTGTCTGCCCATCTGTCCTTGTGTACAGAACAGTTAACCACATATCATATATCACTTTCCTACATTATGCTTCCAAAAATCCTGCAAAGTATCTAGGCTGTAGAGAGAGCACTGTGTTCAGCGAGACCCTTGCAGGTCGAGACGGCCACGTGTACCTACAAAACCAGGAAATGGTTGTGCCGGGACTTGAACCCTTGTCTCTGTCCTCTGTCCTCTTTCATCTACTTCTAATTTGCTGTCTGTAATTAGCCACATTCATTGACTAAGTGCTCCCTGAAGACCACAAGTATCATTCCTCTGGGCCTGTTGTCACGAGAAAAGTAAACTTGTTGCTTTGCTCACCACCATGTTTGAAGGACATCAGCGTGATCACCGCCGATAGGACAGAGGGTCAAATAGAAAGGAACACCAGTATCTAGACAGGAGCATTTGGGAGCCAAGAGTGTATTGTGGAGTGACGTGTTTATTTGAGTGTCCAAACTTCCGTCTTTAGGTGGTTATTAGATCTTTTCAGTCGTGAACATCATAAAACCCACTGATTTCAATGGCCCAGATTCTTATTATTACAGCAACTCAGTTATTCAGGTGAGAGAAAATGAGAAGTATGTTGCTGCACCACTAAATCTATCGCTGGGAACTGATGAAACCAAACAAAAATAATTCACCGTGGTCAGATAGGGCTATTTTCTGCTGACCGTCTCTGGGGACTCAAACAGAATCCATTTGTTTGATAGTTTGTTTTTCAGATTCACTCGTGTAAGGTACTTGTCCACACACCTGCTTGTAGTTTGTCTGTGTCCTTGGATCTCAAGTGAGTCTCCTGTAAGTAAGCACGTAGGTGTCTTGAGTTTTTATCCCTTCTTTCAACCCTGTGTCTTTTGTTTGCAGCACTCAGTGCATGACCTTTTATTCTGATGATTCAGAGCTGTACATTTATTGCACTTAAAGAATTTTTTATCATTAATCTACAATCACGTGAAGAACATTATGTTTACTATGCTCCCCCCCTCACCAAGTCCCCCCGAAAAACCTATTCAGTCGCTGTCTATCAGCGTAGTTGAATGCTGTGGATCCCTTCACCATGTCCGCCCCCACCGACCCGTTACAGTAATTTTCCATCAGTGAGTAGTAAGATGCTATATGATCTCTACTAGACTTCTCTGTGTTGTACAGTACTCCCCATGCAAACCCGACCCCACGCATTATTCATGCTATTCCCAATTACCACTATTCTTTCTCCCCACACTTATCCCTCCCTTCAGACTCACCCTGCCTTGTCCTTTTCCATTTGGTAACTTTTAGTCAACTCTCGGATTCTGTGAGAGTGCTGCTGTTTTTTTCCTTCAGTTTCTCTTTGCTGTTTTACTCCACACATGAGTGAAATCACTTGGTACTTGTCTTTCTCCGCCTGGCCTATTTCTCTGAACGTACTACCGTCTAGCTCCATCCACGTCATTGCCAATGGTAGTGTTTGTTTTCTTCTTAAGGCTGCTTACTGCAATTTTAAACTGGATTTCATTCTTCCTTTTTGTTTGTAGATTAGCTGTTATTCACCATTCAACTCCTATTTATGGACAATAGCTTTGTGTCAATCTATATGTATCTGTATCTATCTATCTAACGGTCAGTCTGTCTATCTATGTATCTGTGTATGTAAGTATGTATGTATGTATCTATGGATCTATATTTCTATCTATCTATCTATCTATCTTCCTATCATCTATCTATGATGTCTATCATCTATCAATCTATGTACCTATCTATCTATCTTTCATCTGTCATCTGTGTACCTATCTATCTATGAATCAATCACCTTTTTGTCTGCCCATCTATCTTTCTGTACAGAACAGTTAACAACATAGCCTATGTCTCTTTCCTACATTATGCTTCCAGAAATCTTGCAAGGTAGCTAAGCCATAAGGAGAGCACTGTGTTCACCGATACACTTTCAGGTAGAGTCAGCCGCGTGTGCTTACAAAACCAGTAAATGGAGGTGAAAGGACTTGAACCCGTATCTCTGTCCTCTGTCCTCTTATACTTCCTGCTCGCTTGGTGACTTTATTTAGCCACATTCAGTGAGTAAGTGATTCCCGAAGACCACAAGGATCCTTCGTCTGGGCCTGTTGTCGACAGAAAAGTGTACTTGGTTCTTTGCACAAAACCATGTTTGAGGGACATCGTTGTGATCACTGCTGATAGGTGGAGGGACAAATATAAAGGAAAACCTATTTCTGGACAGGAGCATTTGGGAAATAAGAGTGTGGAGTGGAGTGGAGTGTTTATTTGAGGGTCCAAACGTCCCTCTTTAGATGGTTATTACTTCTTTACATTCGTGAACATCATAAAAAGCAATGATTTTAAAAGCGCAGACGCCTATTATTACAGCAATTCATTTGTTGAGGTGGGCGGAAATGAGAAGGAAGTTGCTGCACCACGAAATCTATGCCTGAGCACTGCTGAAACAAAACAAAAAGAATTCACGGTGGCTAGATTGGGCTATTTTCTACTGACTCTCTCTGGGGACTCAAACAGAATCCATTTGTTTGTTTGTTTCTCAGTTTCACTTGTATAGGGTACCTGTCCCTGCCCCTTCAGCTTGTAGTTTGTCTGTTTCCTTGGATCTCAAGTGGGTCTCCAGAAAGGGAGCACGTAGGTGGTCTTGAGTTTTCATCAGTTCTTCTAACCCTGTGTCTTTTGATTGGAGCACTCAAAGCCTGTACTTTTATTCTGATATTTGAGAGCAGTGCTCTTACATCAGTTTGAAATTTTCTTTGTTCTCATTAATATACAATCACATGCAGAACATTATGTTTTCCAGTCTACCCTCTTCAGCAAGTCCCCCCCAAATCCCAGTTACAGTTGCTGTCCGTCAGCATGTACTAAGATGCTGTAGAATCACTACATGTCTTCTCTGTGTTGTACAGCCCTACCCATGACCCCCCACTCTACACATTAAACATGCTAATCCTAATGCCCCCATTCTTTTTCCTCGCCCTTATTACTCCCTTCCCACAAACGCTACCCAGTGCCTTTCTCTTTGGTAACTGTTAGTCCACTCTCGGGTTCTGTGAGTCTGCTGCTGTCTTTTCCTTCAGTTTTCTTTGTTATCATACTCCACACATGAGTGAAATCATTTGGTACATGTATTTCTCCGCCTGGCTTGTTTGACTGAGCATAATACCCTCGACTTCCATCCACGTTATTGCAAATGAATGGATTTGTTTTCTTCTTATGGCTGCTTACTGCACTTTTTAAACTGGATTTCATTCTTCTTTTTTGTTTGTAGTTTCGCTATGTGCTTTCACCATTGTTCTCCTGGTAATGAGCAGTAGCTTTGTGTTAGTCGATATGTACCTATATCTATCTATCTGTCTGTCTATCTATTTATCAATCAATCAACTTTTTGTCTGCCCATCTGTCCTTGTGTACAGAACAGTTAACCACATATCATATATCACTTTCCTACATTATGCTTCCAAAAATCCTGCAAAGTATCTAGGCTGTAGAGAGAGCACTGTGTTCAGCGAGACCCTTGCAGGTCGAGACGGCCACGTGTACCTACAAAACCAGGAAATGGTTGTGCCGGGACTTGAACCCTTGTCTCTGTCCTCTGTCCTCTTTCATCTACTTCTAATTTGCTGTCTGTAATTAGCCACATTCATTGACTAAGTGCTCCCTGAAGACCACAAGTATCATTCCTCTGGGCCTGTTGTCACGAGAAAAGTAAACTTGTTGCTTTGCTCACCACCATGTTTGAAGGACATCAGCGTGATCACCGCCGATAGGACAGAGGGTCAAATAGAAAGGAACACCAGTATCTAGACAGGAGCATTTGGGAGCCAAGAGTGTATTGTGGAGTGACGTGTTTATTTGAGTGTCCAAACTTCCGTCTTTAGGTGGTTATTAGATCTTTTCAGTCGTGAACATCATAAAACCCACTGATTTCAATGGCCCAGATTCTTATTATTACAGCAACTCAGTTATTCAGGTGAGAGAAAATGAGAAGTATGTTGCTGCACCACTAAATCTATCGCTGGGAACTGATGAAACCAAACAAAAATAATTCACCGTGGTCAGATAGGGCTATTTTCTGCTGACCGTCTCTGGGGACTCAAACAGAATCCATTTGTTTGATAGTTTGTTTTTCAGATTCACTCGTGTAAGGTACTTGTCCACACACCTGCTTGTAGTTTGTCTGTGTCCTTGGATCTCAAGTGAGTCTCCTGTAAGTAAGCACGTAGGTGTCTTGAGTTTTTATCCCTTCTTTCAACCCTGTGTCTTTTGTTTGCAGCACTCAGTGCATGACCTTTTATTCTGATGATTCAGAGCTGTACATTTATTGCACTTAAAGAATTTTTTATCATTAATCTACAATCACGTGAAGAACATTATGTTTACTATGCTCCCCCCCTCACCAAGTCCCCCCGAAAAACCTATTCAGTCGCTGTCTATCAGCGTAGTTGAATGCTGTGGATCCCTTCACCATGTCCGCCCCCACCGACCCGTTACAGTAATTTTCCATCAGTGAGTAGTAAGATGCTATATGATCTCTACTAGACTTCTCTGTGTTGTACAGTACTCCCCATGCAAACCCGACCCCACGCATTATTCATGCTATTCCCAATTACCACTATTCTTTCTCCCCACACTTATCCCTCCCTTCAGACTCACCCTGCCTTGTCCTTTTCCATTTGGTAACTTTTAGTCAACTCTCGGATTCTGTGAGAGTGCTGCTGTTTTTTTCCTTCAGTTTCTCTTTGCTGTTTTACTCCACACATGAGTGAAATCACTTGGTACTTGTCTTTCTCCGCCTGGCCTATTTCTCTGAACGTACTACCGTCTAGCTCCATCCACGTCATTGCCAATGGTAGTGTTTGTTTTCTTCTTAAGGCTGCTTACTGCAATTTTAAACTGGATTTCATTCTTCCTTTTTGTTTGTAGATTAGCTGTTATTCACCATTCAACTCCTATTTATGGACAATAGCTTTGTGTCAATCTATATGTATCTGTATCTATCTATCTAACGGTCAGTCTGTCTATCTATGTATCTGTGTATGTAAGTATGTATGTATGTATCTATGGATCTATATTTCTATCTATCTATCTATCTATCTTCCTATCATCTATCTATGATGTCTATCATCTATCAATCTATGTACCTATCTATCTATCTTTCATCTGTCATCTGTGTACCTATCTATCTATGAATCAATCACCTTTTTGTCTGCCCATCTATCTTTCTGTACAGAACAGTTAACAACATAGCCTATGTCTCTTTCCTACATTATGCTTCCAGAAATCTTGCAAGGTAGCTAAGCCATAAGGAGAGCACTGTGTTCACCGATACACTTTCAGGTAGAGTCAGCCGCGTGTGCTTACAAAACCAGTAAATGGAGGTGAAAGGACTTGAACCCGTATCTCTGTCCTCTGTCCTCTTATACTTCCTGCTCGCTTGGTGACTTTATTTAGCCACATTCAGTGAGTAAGTGATTCCCGAAGACCACAAGGATCCTTCGTCTGGGCCTGTTGTCGACAGAAAAGTGTACTTGGTTCTTTGCACAAAACCATGTTTGAGGGACATCGTTGTGATCACTGCTGATAGGTGGAGGGACAAATATAAAGGAAAACCTATTTCTGGACAGGAGCATTTGGGAAATAAGAGTGTGGAGTGGAGTGGAGTGTTTATTTGAGGGTCCAAACGTCCCTCTTTAGATGGTTATTACTTCTTTACATTCGTGAACATCATAAAAAGCAATGATTTTAAAAGCGCAGACGCCTATTATTACAGCAATTCATTTGTTGAGGTGGGCGGAAATGAGAAGGAAGTTGCTGCACCACGAAATCTATGCCTGAGCACTGCTGAAACAAAACAAAAAGAATTCACGGTGGCTAGATTGGGCTATTTTCTACTGACTCTCTCTGGGGACTCAAACAGAATCCATTTGTTTGTTTGTTTCTCAGTTTCACTTGTATAGGGTACCTGTCCCTGCCCCTTCAGCTTGTAGTTTGTCTGTTTCCTTGGATCTCAAGTGGGTCTCCAGAAAGGGAGCACGTAGGTGGTCTTGAGTTTTCATCAGTTCTTCTAACCCTGTGTCTTTTGATTGGAGCACTCAAAGCCTGTACTTTTATTCTGATATTTGAGAGCAGTGCTCTTACATCAGTTTGAAATTTTCTTTGTTCTCATTAATATACAATCACATGCAGAACATTATGTTTTCCAGTCTACCCTCTTCAGCAAGTCCCCCCCAAATCCCAGTTACAGTTGCTGTCCGTCAGCATGTACTAAGATGCTGTAGAATCACTACATGTCTTCTCTGTGTTGTACAGCCCTACCCATGACCCCCCACTCTACACATTAAACATGCTAATCCTAATGCCCCCATTCTTTTTCCTCGCCCTTATTACTCCCTTCCCACAAACGCTACCCAGTGCCTTTCACTTTGGTAACTGTTAGTCCACTCTCGGGTTCTGTGAGTCTGCTGCTGTCTTTTCCTTCAGTTTTCTTTGTTATCATACTCCACACATGAGTGAAATCATTTGGTACATGTATTTCTCCGCCTGGCTTGTTTGACTGAGCATAATACCCTCGACTTCCATCCACGTTATTGCAAATGAATGGATTTGTTTTCTTCTTATGGCTGCTTACTGCACTTTTTAAACTGGATTTCATTCTTCTTTTTTGTTTGTAGTTTCGCTATGTGCTTTCACCATTGTTCTCCTGGTAATGAGCAGTAGCTTTGTGTTAGTCGATATGTACCTATATCTATCTATCTGTCTGTCTATCTATTTATCAATCAATCAACTTTTTGTCTGCCCATCTGTCCTTGTGTACAGAACAGTTAACCACATATCATATATCACTTTCCTACATTATGCTTCCAAAAATCCTGCAAAGTATCTAGGCTGTAGAGAGAGCACTGTGTTCAGCGAGACCCTTGCAGGTCGAGACGGCCACGTGTACCTACAAAACCAGGAAATGGTTGTGCCGGGACTTGAACCCTTGTCTCTGTCCTCTGTCCTCTTTCATCTACTTCTAATTTGCTGTCTGTAATTAGCCACATTCATTGACTAAGTGCTCCCTGAAGACCACAAGTATCATTCCTCTGGGCCTGTTGTCACGAGAAAAGTAAACTTGTTGCTTTGCTCACCACCATGTTTGAAGGACATCAGCGTGATCACCGCCGATAGGACAGAGGGTCAAATAGAAAGGAACACCAGTATCTAGACAGGAGCATTTGGGAGCCAAGAGTGTATTGTGGAGTGACGTGTTTATTTGAGTGTCCAAACTTCCGTCTTTAGGTGGTTATTAGATCTTTTCAGTCGTGAACATCATAAAACCCACTGATTTCAATGGCCCAGATTCTTATTATTACAGCAACTCAGTTATTCAGGTGAGAGAAAATGAGAAGTATGTTGCTGCACCACTAAATCTATCGCTGGGAACTGATGAAACCAAACAAAAATAATTCACCGTGGTCAGATAGGGCTATTTTCTGCTGACCGTCTCTGGGGACTCAAACAGAATCCATTTGTTTGATAGTTTGTTTTTCAGATTCACTCGTGTAAGGTACTTGTCCACACACCTGCTTGTAGTTTGTCTGTGTCCTTGGATCTCAAGTGAGTCTCCTGTAAGTAAGCACGTAGGTGTCTTGAGTTTTTATCCCTTCTTTCAACCCTGTGTCTTTTGTTTGCAGCACTCAGTGCATGACCTTTTATTCTGATGATTCAGAGCTGTACATTTATTGCACTTAAAGAATTTTTTATCATTAATCTACAATCACGTGAAGAACATTATGTTTACTATGCTCCCCCCCTCACCAAGTCCCCCCGAAAAACCTATTCAGTCGCTGTCTATCAGCGTAGTTGAATGCTGTGGATCCCTTCACCATGTCCGCCCCCACAGACCCGTTACAGTAATTTTCCATCAGTGAGTAGTAAGATGCTATATGATCTCTACTAGACTTCTCTGTGTTGTACAGTACTCCCCATGCAAACTCGACCCCACGCATTATTCATGCTATTCCCAATTACCACTATTCTTTCTCCCCACACTTATCCCTCCCTTCAGACTCACCCTGCCTTGTCCTTTTCCATTTGGTAACTTTTAGTCAACTCTCGGATTCTGTGAGAGTGCTGCTGTTTTTTTCCTTCAGTTTCTCTTTGCTGTTTTACTCCACACATGAGTGAAATCACTTGGTACTTGTCTTTCTCCGCCTGGCCTATTTCTCTGAACGTACTACCGTCTAGCTCCATCCACGTCATTGCCAATGGTAGTGTTTGTTTTCTTCTTAAGGCTGCTTACTGCAATTTTAAACTGGATTTCATTCTTCCTTTTTGTTTGTAGATTAGCTGTTATTCACCATTCAACTCCTATTTATGGACAATAGCTTTGTGTCAATCTATATGTATCTGTATCTATCTATCTAACGGTCAGTCTGTCTATCTATGTATCTGTGTATGTAAGTATGTATGTATGTATCTATGGATCTATATTTCTATCTATCTATCTATCTATCTATCTTCCTATCATCTATCTATGATGTCTATCATCTATCAATCTATGTACCTATCTATCTATCTTTCATCTGTCATCTGTGTACCTATCTATCTATGAATCAATCACCTTTTTGTCTGCCCATCTATCTTTCTGTACAGAACAGTTAACAACATAGCCTATGTCTCTTTCCTACATTATGCTTCCAGAAATCTTGCAAGGTAGCTAAGCCATAAGGAGAGCACTGTGTTCACCGATACACTTTCAGGTAGAGTCAGCCGCGTGTGCTTACAAAACCAGTAAATGGAGGTGAAAGGACTTGAACCCGTATCTCTGTCCTCTGTCCTCTTATACTTCCTGCTCGCTTGGTGACTTTATTTAGCCACATTCAGTGAGTAAGTGATTCCCGAAGACCACAAGGATCCTTCGTCTGGGCCTGTTGTCGACAGAAAAGTGTACTTGGTTCTTTGCACAAAACCATGTTTGAGGGACATCGTTGTGATCACTGCTGATAGGTGGAGGGACAAATATAAAGGAAAACCTATTTCTGGACAGGAGCATTTGGGAAATAAGAGTGTGTAGTGGAGTGGAGTGTTTATTTGAGGGTCCAAACGTCCCTCTTTAGATGGCTATTACTTCTTTACATTCGTGAACATCATAAAAAGCAATGATTCTAAAAGCGCAGACGCCTATTATTACAGCAATTCATTTGTTGAGGTGGGAGGAAATGAGAAGGAAGTTGCTGCACCACGAAATCTATGCCTGAGCACTGCTGAAACAAAACAAAAAGAATTCACGGTGGCTAGATTGGGCTATTTTCTACTGACTCTCTCTGGGGACTCAAACAGAATCCATTTGTTTGTTTGTTTCTCAGTTTCACTTGTATAGGGTACCTGTCCCTGCCCCTTCAGCTTGTAGTTTGTCTGTTTCCTTGGATCTCAAGTGGGTCTCCAGAAAGGGAGCACGTAGGTGGTCTTGAGTTTTCATCAGTTCTTCTAACCCTGTGTCTTTTGATTGGAGCACTCAAAGCCTGTACTTTTATTCTGATATTTGAGAGCAGTGCTCTTACATCAGTTTGAAATTTTCTTTGTTCTCATTAATATACAATCACATGCAGAACATTATGTTTTCCAGTCTACCCTCTTCAGCAAGTCCCCCCCAAATCCCAGTTACAGTTGCTGTCCGTCAGCATGTACTAAGATGCTGTAGAATCACTACATGTCTTCTCTGTGTTGTACAGCCCTACCCATGACCCCCCACTCTACACATTAAACATGCTAATCCTAATGCCCCCATTCTTTTTCCTCGCCCTTATTACTCCCTTCCCACAAACGCTACCCAGTGCCTTTCTCTTTGGTAACTGTTAGTCCACTCTCGGGTTCTGTGAGTCTGCTGCTGTCTTTTCCTTCAGTTTTCTTTGTTATCATACTCCACACATGAGTGAAATCATTTGGTACATGTATTTCTCCGCCTGGCTTGTTTGACTGAGCATAATACCCTCGACTTCCATCCACGTTATTGCAAATGAATGGATTTGTTTTCTTCTTATGGCTGCTTACTGCACTTTTTAAACTGGATTTCATTCTTCTTTTTTGTTTGTAGTTTCGCTATGTGCTTTCACCATTGTTCTCCTGGTAATGAGCAGTAGCTTTGTGTTAGTCGATATGTACCTATATCTATCTATCTGTCTGTCTATCTATTTATCAATCAATCAACTTTTTGTCTGCCCATCTGTCCTTGTGTACAGAACAGTTAACCACATATCATATATCACTTTCCTACATTATGCTTCCAAAAATCCTGCAAAGTATCTAGGCTGTAGAGAGAGCACTGTGTTCAGCGAGACCCTTGCAGGTCGAGACGGCCACGTGTACCTACAAAACCAGGAAATGGTTGTGCCGGGACTTGAACCCTTGTCTCTGTCCTCTGTCCTCTTTCATCTACTTCTAATTTGCTGTCTGTAATTAGCCACATTCATTGACTAAGTGCTCCCTGAAGACCACAAGTATCATTCCTCTGGGCCTGTTGTCGACAGAAAAGTAAACTTGTTGCTTTGCTCACCACCATGTTTGAAGGACATCAGCGTGATCACCGCTGATAGGACGGAGGGTCAAATAGAAAGGAACACCAATATCTAGACAGGAGCATTTGGGAGCCAAGAGTGTATTGTGGAGTGACGTGTTTATTTGAGTGTCCAAACTTCCCTCTTTAGGTGGTTATTAGATCTTCTCAGTCGTGAACATCATAAAACCCACTGATTTCAATGGCCCAGATGCTTATTATTACAGCAACTCAGTTGTTCAGGTGAGAGAAAATGAGAAGTATGTTGCTGCACCACTAAATCTATCGCTGGGAACTGATGAAACCAAACAAAAATAATTCACCGTGGTCAGATAGGGCTATTTTCTGCTGACCGTCTCTGGGGACTCAAACAGAATCCATTTGTTTGATAGTTTGTTTTTCAGATTCACTCGTGTAAGGTACTTGTCCACACACCTGCTTGTAGTTTGTCTGTTTCCTTGGATCTCAAGTGAGTCTCCTGTAAGTAAGCACGTAGGTGTCTTGAGTTTTTATCCCTTCTTTCAACCCTGTGTCTTTTGTTTGCAGCACTCAGTGCATGACCTTTTATTCTGATGATTCAGAGCTGTACATTTATTGCACTTAAAGAATTTTTTATCATTAATCTACAATCACGTGAAGAACATTATGTTTACTATGCTCCCCCCCTCACCAAGTCTCCCCGAAAAACCTCTTCAGTCGCTGTCTATCAGCGAAGTTGAATGCTGTGGATCCCTTCACCATGTCCGCCCCCACAGACCAGTTACAGTAATTTTCCATCAGTGAGTAGTAAGATGCTATATGATCTCTACTAGACTTCTCTGTGTTGTACAGTACTCCCCATGCAAACCCGACCCCACGCATTATTCATGCTATTCCCAATTACCACTATTCTTTCTCCCCACACTTATCCCTCCCTTCAGACTCACCCTGCCTTGTCCTTTTCCATTTGGTAACTTTTAGTCAACTCTCGGATTCTGTGAGAGTGCTGCTGTTTTTTTCCTTCAGTTTCTCTTTGCTGTTTTACTCCACACATGAGTGAAATCACTTGGTACTTGTCTTTCTCCGCCTGGCCTATTTCTCTGAACGTACTACCGTCCAGCTCCAACCACGTCATTGCCAATGGTTGTGTTTGTTTTCTTCTTAAGGCTGCTTACTGCAATTTTAAACTGGATTTCATTCTTCCTTTTTGTTTGTAGATTAGCTATGTTATTCACCATTCAACTCCTATTTATGGACAATAGCTTTGTGTCAATCGATATGTATCTGTATCTATCTATCTAACGGTCAGTCTGTCTATCTATGTATCTGTGTATGTAAGTATGTATGTATGTATCTATGGATCTATATTTCTATCTATCTATCTATCTTCCTATCATCTATCTATGATGTCTATCATCTATCAATCTATGTACCTATCTATCTATCTTTCATCTGTCATCTGTGTACCTATCTATCTATGAATCAATCACCTTTTTGTCTGCCCATCTATCTTTCTGTACAGAACAGTTAACAACATAGCCTATGTCTCTTTCCTACATTATGCTTCCTGAAATCTTGCAAGGTAGCTAAGCCATAAGGAGAGCACTGTGTTCACCGATACACTTTCAGGTAGAGTCAGCCGCGTGTGCTTACAAAACCAGTAAATGGAGGTGAAAGGACTTGTACCCGTATCTCTGTCCTCTGTCCTCTTATACTTCCTGCTCGCTTGGTGACTTTATTTAGCCACATTCAGTGAGTAAGTGATTCCCGAAGACCACAAGGATCCTTCGTCTGGGCCTGTTGTCGACAGAAAAGTGTACTTGGTTCTTTGCACAAAACCATGTTTGAGGGACATCGTTGTGATCACTGCTGATAGGTGGAGGGACAAATATAAAGGAAAACCTATTTCTGGACAGGAGCATTTGGGAAATAAGAGTGTGTAGTGGAGTGGAGTGTTTATTTGAGGGCCCAAACGTCCCTCTTTAGATGATTATTACTTCTTTACATTCGTGAACATCATAAAAAGCAATGATTTTAAAAGCGCAGACGCCTATTATTACAGCAATTCATTTGTTGAGGTGGGAGGAAATGAGAAGGAAGTTGCTGCACCACGAAATCTATGCCTGAGCACTGCTGAAACAAAACAAAAAGAATTCACGGTGGCTAGATTGGGCTATTTTCTACTGACTCTCTCTGGGGACTCAAACAGAATCCATTTGTTTGTTTGTTTCTCAGTTTCACTTGTATAGGGTACCTGTCCCTGCCCCTTCAGCTTGTTCTTTGTCTGTTTCCTTGGATCTCAAGTGGGTCTCCAGAAAGGGAGCACGTAGGTGGTCTTGAGTTTTCATCAGTTCTTCTAACCCTGTGTCTTTTGATTGGAGCACTCAAAGCCTGTACTTTTATTCTGATATTTGAGAGCAGTGCTCTTTCATCAGTTTGAAATTTTCTTTGTTCTCATTAATATACAATCACATGCAGAACATTATGTTTTCCAGTCTACCCTCTTCAGCAAGTCCCCCCCAAATCCCAGTTACAGTTGCTGTCCGTCAGCATGTACTAAGATGCTGTAGAATCACTACATGTCTTCTCTGTGTTGTACAGCCCTACCCATGACCCCCCACCCTACACATTAAACATGCTAATCCTAATGCCCCCATTCTTTTTCCTCGCCCTTATTACTCCCTTCCCACAAACGCTACCCAGTCCCTTTCTCTTTGTTAACTGTTAGTCCACTCTCGGGTTCTGTGAGTCTGCTGCTGTCTTTTCCTTCAGTTTTCTTTGTTATCATACTCCACACATGAGTGAAATCATTTGGTACATGTATTTCTCCGCCTGGCTTGTTTGACTGAGCATAATACCCTCGACTTCCATCCACGTTATTGCAAATGAATGGATTTGTTTTCTTCTTATGGCTGCTTACTGCACTTTTTAAACTGGATTTCATTCTTCTTTTTTGTTTGTAGTTTCGCTATGTGCTTTCACCATTGTTCTCCTGGTAATGAGCAGTAGCTTTGTGTTAGTCGATATGTACCTATATCTATCTATCTGTCTGTCTATCTATTTATCAATCAATCAACTTTTTGTCTGCCCATCTGTCCTTGTGTACAGAACAGTTAACCACATATCATATATCACTTTCCTACATTATGCTTCCAAAAATCCTTCAAAGTATCTAGGCTGTAGAGAGAGCACTGTGTTCAGCGAGACCCTTGCAGGTCGAGACGGCCACGTGTACCTACAAAACCAGGAAATGGTTGTGCCGGGACTTGAACCCTTGTCTCTGTCCTCTGTCCTCTTTCATCTACTTCTAATTTGCTGTCTGTAATTAGCCACATTCATTGACTAAGTGCTCCCTGAAGACCACAAGTATCATTCCTCTGGGCCTGTTGTCGACAGAAAAGTAAACTTGTTGCTTTGCTCACCACCATGTTTGAAGGACATCAGCGTGAGCACCGCCGATAGGACGGAGGGTCAAATAGAAAGGAACACCAATATCTAGACAGGAGCATTTGGGAGCCAAGAGTGTATTGTGGAGTGACGTGTTTATTTGAGTGTCCAAACTTCCCTCTTTAGGTGGTTATTAGATCTTCTCAGTCGTGAACATCATAAAACCCACTGATTTCAATGGCCCAGATGCTTATTATTACAGCAACTCAGTTGTTCAGGTGAGAGAAAATGAGAAGTATGTTGCTGCACCACTAAATCTATCGCTGGGAACTGATGAAACCAAACAAAAATAATTCACCGTGGTCAGATAGGGCTATTTTCTGCTGACCGTCTCTGGGGACTCAAACAGAATCCATTTGTTTGATAGTTTGTTTTTCAGATTCACTCGTGTAAGGTACTTGTCCACACACCTGCTTGTAGTTTGTCTGTGTCCTTGGATCTCAAGTGAGTCTCCTGTAAGTAAGCACGTAGGTGTCTTGAGTTTTTATCCCTTCTTTTAACCCTGTGTCTTTTGTTTGCAGCACTCAGTGCATGACCTTTTATTCTGATGATTCAGAGCTGTACATTTATTGCACTTAAAGAATTTTTTATCATTAATCTACAATCACGTGAAGAACATTATGTTTACTATGCTCCCCCCCTCACCAAGTCCCCCCGAAAAACCTCTTCAGTCGCTGTCTATCAGCGAAGTTGAATGCTGTGGATCCCTTCACCATGTCCGCCCCCACAGACCAGTTACAGTAATTTTCCATCAGTGAGTAGTAAGATGCTATATGATCTCTACTAGACTTCTCTGTGTTGTACAGTACTCCCCATGCAAACCCGACCCCACGCATTATTCATGCTATTCCCAATTACCACTATTCTTTCTCCCCACACTTATCCCTCCCTTCAGACTCACCCTGCCTTGTCCTTTTCCATTTGGTAACTTTTAGTCAACTCTCGGATTCTGTGAGAGTGCTGCTGTTTTTTTCCTTCAGTTTCTCTTTGCTGTTTTACTCCACACATGAGTGAAATCACTTGGTACTTGTCTTTCTCCGCCTGGCCTATTTCTCTGAACGTACTACCGTCCAGCTCCAACCACGTCATTGCCAATGGTTGTGTTTGTTTTCTTCTTAAGGCTGCTTACTGCAATTTTAAACTGGATTTCATTCTTCCTTTTTGTTTGTAGATTAGCTATGTTATTCACCATTCAACTCCTATTTATGGACAATAGCTTTGTGTCAATCGATATGTATCTGTATCTATCTATCTAACGGTCTGTCTGTCCATCTATGTATCTGTGTATGTAAGTATGTATGTATGTATCTATGGATCTATATTTCTATCTATCTATCTATCTATCTTCCTATCATCTATCTATGATGTCTATCATCTATCAATCTATGTACCTATCTATCTATCTTTCATCTGTCATCTGTGTACCTATCTATCTATGAATCAATCACCTTTTTGTCTGCCCATCTATCTTTCTGTACAGAACAGTTAACAACATAGCCTATGTCTCTTTCCTACATTATGCTTCCAGAAATCTTGCAAGGTAGCTAAGCCATAAGGAGAGCACTGTGTTCACCGATACACTTTCAGGTAGAGTCAGCCGCGTGTGCTTACAAAACCAGTAAATGGAGGTGAAAGGACTTGAACCCGTATCTCTGTCCTCTGTCCTCTTATACTTCCTGCTCGCTTGGTGACTTTATTTAGCCACATTCAGTGAGTAAGTGATTCCCGAAGACCACAAGGATCCTTCGTCTGGGCCTGTTGTCGACAGAAAAGTGTACTTGGTTCTTTGCACAAAACCATGTTTGAGGGACATCGTTGTGATCACTGCTGATAGGTGGAGGGACAAATATAAAGGAAAACCTATTTCTGGACAGGAGCATTTGGGAAATAAGAGTGTGTAGTGGAGTGGAGTGTTTATTTGAGGGTCCAAACGTCCCTCTTTAGATGGCTATTACTTCTTTACATTCGTGAACATCATAAAAAGCAATGATTCTAAAAGCGCAGACGCCTATTATTACAGCAATTCATTTGTTGAGGTGGGAGGAAATGAGAAGGAAGTTGCTGCACCACGAAATCTATGCCTGAGCACTGCTGAAACAAAACAAAAAGAATTCACGGTGGCTAGATTGGGCTATTTTCTACTGACTCTCTCTGGGGACTCAAACAGAATCCATTTGTTTGTTTGTTTCTCAGTTTCACTTGTATAGGGTACCTGTCCCTGCCCCTTCAGCTTGTAGTTTGTCTGTTTCCTTGGATCTCAAGTGGGTCTCCAGAAAGGGAGCACGTAGGTGGTCTTGAGTTTTCATCAGTTCTTCTAACCCTGTGTCTTTTGATTGGAGCACTCAAAGCCTGTACTTTTATTCTGATATTTGAGAGCAGTGCTCTTACATCAGTTTGAAATTTTCTTTGTTCTCATTAATATACAATCACATGCAGAACATTATGTTTTCCAGTCTACCCTCTTCAGCAAGTCCCCCCCAAATCCCAGTTACAGTTGCTGTCCGTCAGCATGTACTAAGATGCTGTAGAATCACTACATGTCTTCTCTGTGTTGTACAGCCCTACCCATGACCCCCCACTCTACACATTAAACATGCTAATCCTAATGCCCCCATTCTTTTTCCTCGCCCTTATTACTCCCTTCCCACAAACGCTACCCAGTGCCTTTCACTTTGGTAACTGTTAGTCCACTCTCGGGTTCTGTGAGTCTGCTGCTGTCTTTTCCTTCAGTTTTCTTTGTTATCATACTCCACACATGAGTGAAATCATTTGGTACATGTATTTCTCCGCCTGGCTTGTTTGACTGAGCATAATACCCTCGACTTCCATCCACGTTATTGCAAATGAATGGATTTGTTTTCTTCTTATGGCTGCTTACTGCACTTTTTAAACTGGATTTCATTCTTCTTTTTTGTTTGTAGTTTCGCTATGTGCTTTCACCATTGTTCTCCTGGTAATGAGCAGTAGCTTTGTGTTAGTCGATATGTACCTATATCTATCTATCTGTCTGTCTATCTATTTATCAATCAATCAACTTTTTGTCTGCCCATCTGTCCTTGTGTACAGAACAGTTAACCACATATCATATATCACTTTCCTACATTATGCTTCCAAAAATCCTGCAAAGTATCTAGGCTGTAGAGAGAGCACTGTGTTCAGCGAGACCCTTGCAGGTCGAGACGGCCACGTGTACCTACAAAACCAGGAAATGGTTGTGCCGGGACTTGAACCCTTGTCTCTGTCCTCTGTCCTCTTTCATCTACTTCTAATTTGCTGTCTGTAATTAGCCACATTCATTGACTAAGTGCTCCCTGAAGACCACAAGTATCATTCCTCTGGGCCTGTTGTCGACAGAAAAGTAAACTTGTTGCTTTGCTCACCACCATGTTTGAAGGACATCAGCGTGATCACCGCTGATAGGACGGAGGGTCAAATAGAAAGGAACACCAATATCTAGACAGGAGCATTTGGGAGCCAAGAGTGTATTGTGGAGTGACGTGTTTATTTGAGTGTCCAAACTTCCCTCTTTAGGTGGTTATTAGATCTTCTCAGTCGTGAACATCATAAAACCCACTGATTTCAATGGCCCAGATGCTTATTATTACAGCAACTCAGTTGTTCAGGTGAGAGAAAATGAGAAGTATGTTGCTGCACCACTAAATCTATCGCTGGGAACTGATGAAACCAAACAAAAATAATTCACCGTGGTCAGATAGGGCTATTTTCTGCTGACCGTCTCTGGGGACTCAAACAGAATCCATTTGTTTGATAGTTTGTTTTTCAGATTCACTCGTGTAAGGTACTTGTCCACACACCTGCTTGTAGTTTGTCTGTTTCCTTGGATCTCAAGTGAGTCTCCTGTAAGTAAGCACGTAGGTGTCTTGAGTTTTTATCCCTTCTTTCAACCCTGTGTCTTTTGTTTGCAGCACTCAGTGCATGACCTTTTATTCTGATGATTCAGAGCTGTACATTTATTGCACTTAAAGAATTTTTTATCATTAATCTACAATCACGTGAAGAACATTATGTTTACTATGCTCCCCCCCTCACCAAGTCTCCCCGAAAAACCTCTTCAGTCGCTGTCTATCAGCGAAGTTGAATGCTGTGGATCCCTTCACCATGTCCGCCCCCACAGACCAGTTACAGTAATTTTCCATCAGTGAGTAGTAAGATGCTATATGATCTCTACTAGACTTCTCTGTGTTGTACAGTACTCCCCATGCAAACCCGACCCCACGCATTATTCATGCTATTCCCAATTACCACTATTCTTTCTCCCCACACTTATCCCTCCCTTCAGACTCACCCTGCCTTGTCCTTTTCCATTTGGTAACTTTTAGTCAACTCTCGGATTCTGTGAGAGTGCTGCTGTTTTTTTCCTTCAGTTTCTCTTTGCTGTTTTACTCCACACATGAGTGAAATCACTTGGTACTTGTCTTTCTCCGCCTGGCCTATTTCTCTGAACGTACTACCGTCCAGCTCCAACCACGTCATTGCCAATGGTTGTGTTTGTTTTCTTCTTAAGGCTGCTTACTGCAATTTTAAACTGGATTTCATTCTTCCTTTTTGTTTGTAGATTAGCTATGTTATTCACCATTCAACTCCTATTTATGGACAATAGCTTTGTGTCAATCGATATGTATCTGTATCTATCTATCTAACGGTCAGTCTGTCTATCTATGTATCTGTGTATGTAAGTATGTATGTATGTATCTATGGATCTATATTTCTATCTATCTATCTATCTTCCTATCATCTATCTATGATGTCTATCATCTATCAATCTATGTACCTATCTATCTATCTTTCATCTGTCATCTGTGTACCTATCTATCTATGAATCAATCACCTTTTTGTCTGCCCATCTATCTTTCTGTACAGAACAGTTAACAACATAGCCTATGTCTCTTTCCTACATTATGCTTCCTGAAATCTTGCAAGGTAGCTAAGCCATAAGGAGAGCACTGTGTTCACCGATACACTTTCAGGTAGAGTCAGCCGCGTGTGCTTACAAAACCAGTAAATGGAGGTGAAAGGACTTGTATCCGTATCTCTGTCCTCTGTCCTCTTATACTTCCTGCTCGCTTGGTGACTTTATTTAGCCACATTCAGTGAGTAAGTGATTCCCGAAGACCACAAGGATCCTTCGTCTGGGCCTGTTGTCGACAGAAAAGTGTACTTGGTTCTTTGCACAAAACCATGTTTGAGGGACATCGTTGTGATCACTGCTGATAGGTGGAGGGACAAATATAAAGGAAAACCTATTTCTGGACAGGAGCATTTGGGAAATAAGAGTGTGTAGTGGAGTGGAGTGTTTATTTGAGGGCCCAAACGTCCCTCTTTAGATGATTATTACTTCTTTACATTCGTGAACATCATAAAAAGCAATGATTTTAAAAGCGCAGACGCCTATTATTACAGCAATTCATTTGTTGAGGTGGGAGGAAATGAGAAGGAAGTTGCTGCACCACGAAATCTATGCCTGAGCACTGCTGAAACAAAACAAAAAGAATTCACGGTGGCTAGATTGGGCTATTTTCTACTGACTCTCTCTGGGGACTCAAACAGAATCCATTTGTTTGTTTGTTTCTCAGTTTCACTTGTATAGGGTACCTGTCCCTGCCCCTTCAGCTTGTTCTTTGTCTGTTTCCTTGGATCTCAAGTGGGTCTCCAGAAAGGGAGCACGTAGGTGGTCTTGAGTTTTCATCAGTTCTTCTAACCCTGTGTCTTTTGATTGGAGCACTCAAAGCCTGTACTTTTATTCTGATATTTGAGAGCAGTGCTCTTTCATCAGTTTGAAATTTTCTTTGTTCTCATTAATATACAATCACATGCAGAACATTATGTTTTCCAGTCTACCCTCTTCAGCAAGTCCCCCCCAAATCCCAGTTACAGTTGCTGTCCGTCAGCATGTACTAAGATGCTGTAGAATCACTACATGTCTTCTCTGTGTTGTACAGCCCTACCCATGACCCCCCACCCTACACATTAAACATGCTAATCCTAATGCCCCCATTCTTTTTCCTCGCCCTTATTACTCCCTTCCCACAAACGCTACCCAGTCCCTTTCTCTTTGTTAACTGTTAGTCCACTCTCGGGTTCTGTGAGTCTGCTGCTGTCTTTTCCTTCAGTTTTCTTTGTTATCATACTCCACACATGAGTGAAATCATTTGGTACATGTATTTCTCCGCCTGGCTTGTTTGACTGAGCATAATACCCTCGACTTCCATCCACGTTATTGCAAATGAATGGATTTGTTTTCTTCTTATGGCTGCTTACTGCACTTTTTAAACTGGATTTCATTCTTCTTTTTTGTTTGTAGTTTCGCTATGTGCTTTCACCATTGTTCTCCTGGTAATGAGCAGTAGCTTTGTGTTAGTCGATATGTACCTATATCTATCTATCTGTCTGTCTATCTATTTATCAATCAATCAACTTTTTGTCTGCCCATCTGTCCTTGTGTACAGAACAGTTAACCACATATCATATATCACTTTCCTACATTATGCTTCCAAAAATCCTTCAAAGTATCTAGGCTGTAGAGAGAGCACTGTGTTCAGCGAGACCCTTGCAGGTCGAGACGGCCACGTGTACCTACAAAACCAGGAAATGGTTGTGCCGGGACTTGAACCCTTGTCTCTGTCCTCTGTCCTCTTTCATCTACTTCTAATTTGCTGTCTGTAATTAGCCACATTCATTGACTAAGTGCTCCCTGAAGACCACAAGTATCATTCCTCTGGGCCTGTTGTCGACAGAAAAGTAAACTTGTTGCTTTGCTCACCACCATGTTTGAAGGACATCAGCGTGAGCACCGCCGATAGGACGGAGGGTCAAATAGAAAGGAACACCAATATCTAGACAGGAGCATTTGGGAGCCAAGAGTGTATTGTGGAGTGACGTGTTTATTTGAGTGTCCAAACTTCCCTCTTTAGGTGGTTATTAGATCTTCTCAGTCGTGAACATCATAAAACCCACTGATTTCAATGGCCCAGATGCTTATTATTACAGCAACTCAGTTGTTCAGGTGAGAGAAAATGAGAAGTATGTTGCTGCACCACTAAATCTATCGCTGGGAACTGATGAAACCAAACAAAAATAATTCACCGTGGTCAGATAGGGCTATTTTCTGCTGACCGTCTCTGGGGACTCAAACAGAATCCATTTGTTTGATAGTTTGTTTTTCAGATTCACTCGTGTAAGGTACTTGTCCACACACCTGCTTGTAGTTTGTCTGTGTCCTTGGATCTCAAGTGAGTCTCCTGTAAGTAAGCACGTAGGTGTCTTGAGTTTTTATCCCTTCTTTTAACCCTGTGTCTTTTGTTTGCAGCACTCAGTGCATGACCTTTTATTCTGATGATTCAGAGCTGTACATTTATTGCACTTAAAGAATTTTTTATCATTAATCTACAATCACGTGAAGAACATTATGTTTACTATGCTCCCCCCCTCACCAAGTCCCCCCGAAAAACCTCTTCAGTCGCTGTCTATCAGCGAAGTTGAATGCTGTGGATCCCTTCACCATGTCCGCCCCCACAGACCAGTTACAGTAATTTTCCATCAGTGAGTAGTAAGATGCTATATGATCTCTACTAGACTTCTCTGTGTTGTACAGTACTCCCCATGCAAACCCGACCCCACGCATTATTCATGCTATTCCCAATTACCACTATTCTTTCTCCCCACACTTATCCCTCCCTTCAGACTCACCCTGCCTTGTCCTTTTCCATTTGGTAACTTTTAGTCAACTCTCGGATTCTGTGAGAGTGCTGCTGTTTTTTTCCTTCAGTTTCTCTTTGCTGTTTTACTCCACACATGAGTGAAATCACTTGGTACTTGTCTTTCTCCGCCTGGCCTATTTCTCTGAACGTACTACCGTCCAGCTCCAACCACGTCATTGCCAATGGTTGTGTTTGTTTTCTTCTTAAGGCTGCTTACTGCAATTTTAAACTGGATTTCATTCTTCCTTTTTGTTTGTAGATTAGCTATGTTATTCACCATTCAACTCCTATTTATGGACAATAGCTTTGTGTCAATCGATATGTATCTGTATCTATCTATCTAACGGTCTGTCTGTCCATCTATGTATCTGTGTATGTAAGTATGTATGTATGTATCTATGGATCTATATTTCTATCTATCTATCTATCTATCTTCCTATCATCTATCTATGATGTCTATCATCTATCAATCTATGTACCTATCTATCTATCTTTCATCTGTCATCTGTGTACCTATCTATCTATGAATCAATCACCTTTTTGTCTGCCCATCTTTCCTTCTGTACAGAACAGTTAACAACATAGCCTATGTCTCTTTCCTACATTATGCTTCCAGAAATCTTGCAAGGTAACTAAGCCATAAGGAGAGCACTGTGTTCACCGATACACTTTCAGGTAGAGTCAGCCGCGTGTGCTTACAAAACCAGTAAATGGAGGTGAAAGGACTTGAACCCGTATCTCTGTCCTCTGTCCTCTTATACTTCCTGCTCGCTTGGTGACTTTATTTAGCCACATTCAGTGAGTAAGTGATCCCTGAAGAACACAAGTATCCTTCGTCTGGGCCTGTTGTCGACAGAAAAGTGTACTTGGTTCTTTGCACACCACCATGTTTGTGGGACATAGGTGTGATCACTGCTGATAGGTAGAGGGACAAATATAAAGGAACACCTATTTCTGGACAGGAGCATTTGGGAAATAAGAGTGTGTAGTGGAGTGAAGTGTTTATTTGTGGGTCCAAACGTCCCTCTTTAGATGGTTATTACTTCTTTACTTTCGGGAACATCATAAAAAGCAATGATTTTAAAAGCGCAGACGCCTATTATTACAGCAATTCATTTGTTGAGGTGAGAGGAAATGAGAAGGAAGTTGCTGCACCACGAAATCTATGCCTGAGCACTGCTGAAACAGCAAAAAGAATTCACGGTGGCTAGATTGGTCTATTTTCTACTGACTCTCTCTGGGGACTCAAACAGAATCCATTTGTTTGTTTGTTTCTCAGTTTCACTTGTATAGGGTTCCTGTCCACGCCCCTTCAGCTTGTAGTTTGTCTGTGTCCTTATATCTAAAGTGAGTCTCCAGAAAGGGAGCACGTAGGTGGTCTTGAGTTTTCATCAGTTCTTCTAACCCTGTGTCTTTTGATTGGCGCACTCAAAGCCTGTAACTTTATTCTGATATTTGAGAGCAGTGCTGTTACATCAGTTTGAAATTTTCTTTGTTCTCATTAATATACAATCACATGCAGAACATCATGTTTTCCAGTCCACCCTCTTCAGCAAGTCCCCCCCAAATCCCACTTACAGCCGCTGTCCGTCAGCATGTACTAAGATGCTGTAGAATCACTACATGTCTTCTCTGTGTTGTACAGCCCTACCCATGAACCCCCACCCTACACATTAAACATGTTAATCCTAATGCCCCCATTCTTTTCCCCACCCTTATTACTCCTTTCCCACAAACGCTACCCAGTCCCTTTCTCTTTGGTAACTGTTAGTCCACTCTCGGGTTCTGTGAGTCTGCTGCTGTCTTTTCCTTCAGTTTTTCTTTGTTATCATACTCTACACATGAGTGAAATCATTTGGTACATGTATTTCTCCGCCTGCCTTCTTTGACTGGGTATAATACCGTCTACCTCCATCCACGTTATTGCTAATGATAGGATTTGTTTTCTTCTTATGGCTGCCTACTGCACTTTTTAAACTGGATTTCATTCTTCTTTTTTGTTTGTAATTTCGCTATGTGCTTTCACCGTTGCTCACCTGATTATGAGCAGTAGCTTTGTGTTAGTAGATATGTGCCTATATCTATCTTTCTGCCTGTCTATCTATTTATCAATCAACTTTTTGTCTGCCCATCTGTCCTTGTGTACAGAACAGTTAACCACATATCCTGTATCACTTTCCTACACTTTGCTTCCAAAAATTCTGCAAATTATCTAGGCTTTAGAGAGAGCACTGGGTTCACCGAGAACCGTGCAGGACGAGACGGCCATGTGTACCTACAAAACCAGGAAATGGTTGTGCCGGAACTTGAACCCGTGTCTCTCTCCCCTGTCCTCTTACATCTCCTTCTAACTTGCTGTCTGTATTTAGACACATTCATTGACTAAGTGCTCCCTGAAGACCACAAGTATCATTCATCTGGGCCTGTTGTCAACAGAAAAGTAAACTTGTTGCTTTGCTCACCACCATGTTTGAAGGACATCAGCGTGATCACCGCCGATAAATAAGAGTGTGTAGTGGAGTGAATTATTTATTTGAGCGTCCAAACGTCCCTCTTTAGATGGTTAGTACTTCTTTACATTCATGAACATCATAAAAAGCAATGATTTTAAAAGCGCAGTCCCATATTATTACAGCAATTCAGTTGTTGAGGTGAGAGAAAATGAGAAGTATGTTGCTGCAGCTCTAAATCTATGGCTGGGCAGTGGTGAAAGCAAATAAAAAGAATTCACGTTGGCCAGATGGGGCTATTTTGTACTGACTGTCTCTGGGGACTCAAACAGAATCCATTTGTGTGTTTGTTTGTTTCTCAGTTTCACTTGTGTAGGGTACCTGTCCCCACCTCTTCGGCTTGTAGTTTGTCTGTGTCTTTGTATCTCAATTGGCTCTCCTTTAAGGGAGCACGTAGATGGTCTTGAGAGAAACATAGCTTTGATTTGTATGATGCTTTCCCATATACCTAAATACCTATCTCTTTTTCTATGTAATCTATCTGCCTATCTATCTATCTGTCATCTCTCTATGATCTATCATCTATCTACTATCATCTGTGTATCTATCTAATTAATCTATCATCTATATGTATGTATATCAATCCAGTCTATGTATCAATCATCTGTCTTTGTATCTGTTTTCTCTCTTTTGTCAGCGTTCTGTTACTAGGTGCACTTTGATTCCTTTGTGTCCTACTCAGTCTCAATTTTTTGTTTGTTTAATTGAGTTAGCTGTGTGTTTGTGTCTTGAGAGGAGTGGCCTTGGGTGGGAACTTCTCCTGCGTAGGTTGCAAGAGTCTGCTGGGTGTTGATGGTGTGCTTGGCGGGCTGGGCTCTTTAACAGAGCCCTCCGTCTGCTCTGCCCCTGGGCCTTTTGTGCTGTTGCGCCTGCGTGAGCTGCGGGGCATATCCGAGGCCCCACGCAGGGAGCACCCTGGCTGGAATGCGGGTTCTTTGCAGGTGCATGAACAGTAGTAGGATTTTTCCCTGTGCACCAATGTCACCTCCATGGCCCTGCTTGGTGGCCAATCTCCAGAGAGCATGCGTGTAGTCCCTGATTAAGGGAACTGCCTTTTGGTGACATGCGGGTCTCCTGTGGGCCAGTTTCCCATGGCCTTGCTATGGTGGCAGGCCAGCTAGCTTGTGGGGAAACTGCTCCCCTTTGCTGTCAAGGTGGAGGTGGAGTTTCAGTGCATTTAGGCATTTAGATGTGAGTGAGGTCTATCTGAAATGGAATAGTAGCATTGAGAGCTATGTTTCCGTTCGTATGAAAAGGCACTGAGCATAAAGAAGTGGGTGATGGTGGCAGGAATTTTTGAATGTTTATGTTCCCGCACTTATTTATTTTCTGTTGAGGGAGGTGATTCTGAAATTACTTTTTAATCACGGATAAAGGTGGTGCATAAGGTCATCCCACGTCAGCCATGGTGAGATGAAGTGGTGTAGTAGAATTAAATCCTGTACACCTTGGCCTGATACATAGGGGACACACCGAAGGCACTCTTTGCTTCTCTCCTATCCTGGCTTATTAACATAACTAACTTGACGGTTCAGTGTGGTCCCAGCAACATTTCCAGCAAGATCTTTCTAAAATTGCATAGAAACACTTGGCAAAGATATCGCCAGAGGCTAGTGGAAAATTTTACTCTTGGTGGTCATAGTTTACAAGATGTTTGCCGTATCCTGCATTCCTTTGTTACTTTGAGTCTCCTGTGATTGTAGACCGATTGGGGCAGTGGTGTACACACGCACATGCACACGCACAGACACCCACACAAGGCTGAGAATTAACAGGGACCCCAGTTATCGGAAAATGCAGCCCACAATTTAAAAAAGAAACGTACATAAATTGTGCTCCTGGTGATCCCCCCATCGGGAGCAGAATTCAAAGTGCAGACATGTTTGGACACAGATAACTATGCAGACACCTAAGCACAGATATCAATGCGTAGTCTCTTTCCATCTATTGTCTATGTGCGTCTCTGTTTACCTACATATCTATGTTAGTCTACTCAAGCTGATAAACGGTGTCATTGAGTGGGGGCTTAATCCATAGACACTGATTTCTCCAAATTCTGAGGGTAGAAGTCCAAGACCAAGGCAGGTTCAGTTCCTTGTGAGGTCCCTTCTCCTGGCTTGCATACGGCCGCATCACTGCTGTGTCCTCACAGGGTCGAGGGAGAAAGCTCTGTCCTCTGTTCCACTTAATAGCACTGTTTGCATAATGGCAGCTCCACCCACACCCTCATGATATCTTCCAAACCTAATTACCTCCAAATTCCCCACCTCCCAATACGATTACAGAGTTGTTTTGGGCTTCAACCCTGACTCAGTTCAAATATGAAATTGTGTGAGTGTGTGTGTGTGTGTGTGGTGGCAACAATGGGTTAGGAGGAGGTGAATATGGTTAGGTGAGGGCCCAAAAATTCAGTTCATAACTCTGTATCTATCTATCATCTAACTGTCTAATCTAACCTACCTATATCATCTATCCTATCTAGTCTAACATCTGTCATCTGTATATATCTTATCTATCTTTCATCTCTGTCAATCTATTCGTCTAATCTCTGAATATCTATCATCTATCTAATGTATCTATTTGTAATCTATCATCTACCAACTGTCATCTATCTGTCATCTACCTGTTGTCATCTTTTTGTCTACTCATCTATCCTTATGTACAGAAGAGTGTAAGATAAATTCTAGCTGAAATAAGCAGGTGAAGAGAGGAAATAAAGTGCCCGGTATCTTATTTGAACGCAAATACTAGGGCGAGATATCCCCAGTCTATAGGAATGGAGGCTGGGGAATTCACACTTAAGTAGACAGGCAGTGAGATTTTAAAGAAGGTAGGGGGAGGCAGAGCTTGGATTTACAGCAGCACGAGGATTGGCTAGCAAATGGCATATTTTTCAGATTGTGAGGGGCAACTGCCAAGAAATTTGGCACATCAGCAGTGTCCCATATGGGAGGGTTCAGCAGCCAGAGACATTGTCACATCATTACTCTCCGATGTACTCGCTCCTTCCATCAGTGCCCCCAACCTTACAAACAGTTAACAACATGGCTATGTAACATGACTATCTATCTACCTACCTACCTATCTATCTATCTATCTATCTATCTATCTATCTATCTATCTATCTATCTATCTATCTATCTATCATCTATCTATCTATGTATTCTATGTATCTATCTATCATCTATCTATTCTATCTATGTATACCTATCATCTATCCTATCTAATCTGTCATCCATCTATCTGTCTGTCCGTCCTATCTATCATCATCTTTTTGTCTACCCATCTATCCTTATGCACAGAACAGTTCACACGTTGGCTTATATGTCATTTCCCTACTTATGTTTCCAAAAGCCTGCAAGGTAACTAGGCCCTAGAGACATACTGCACTGGGTTCACTGAGACATTTGCACATCGAGTCAACAGCGTTCAAGAACAAAATTAGTTAATATTGGTGCGATGACTTCAACCCATATCTCTGTACCCGGTCCTCTTTGCCCTTCTTACTGACAGTATTCTAGCCACATTTGTTGACTGACTGCTCCCTGAAGACCACAAGCATCCTTACTCTTGGCTTTTTCAGTAATTTATCCCATTGTATGGAATGCTTTTCCCTCAGATACCTGGTTCTGTCACCTCCTGCTACTCTGTTCAAGTCCCACCTCCCTGGTGAGATTTACCCTGTCCACTGTTTATTTTGAAAGTCCTGCTTCTCTATGCCTATAATCTCATTCCTCCAAATCCTGCTTTTTATTCTTCATAGTGTTTGTTACTGGCTAAGCTACCGGAAAACTTACAGATTTTCATTGTCTCTTTCCTCCCCTCCAACTAGAACGTGGTCTTCACAGGTTAGGATTTCTGCGTGTATTAAGTCAGGAGGAGACCCTGCAGACTCTAGGGTGAGCGAGAAGTGGGCACAGTTGTAACTCAACATGGTTTGTCATGTTAGCAGTTTAGGTTAGAGTCAGGCCAGGCAGTCATTAAGGAGGACATTTTTTGATATTACTAAGCTACTTCATAAATTCTAAGTAAGCTTAAATTTTCAATAATCACACAGCAGGCAGAAGTACTTCCTTCTGTCGTTCCTCCAGACTCGAGGACCTGGATGCGAAATCCCTAATCTCGTGGGGAAGTGGGAATGTGTGAGGATGATCAGCCAAAGTCTTAAGTTACTTAAGGCACACACATACAGAATTAAACATGTTTAAAAATAAAATGATGAGTTGTTTCCTCTGTCACAGCAGGGATTCCCCAGCCTCCAGTGAGCTCAGAGCAGTGCAGTGGGAGAGGAGAGGGAAGGGGCCACATAAGCCAACCCGGTCTCCTTCCTGTGGACTTGCCTCCCCCTGGGTTGTCATCCATTAAACGCTCAACATGCAGACCTCGCGGTGAGCATGCACAGTCATAAAATGCAGCTACTTCCACATCCCAGTCACTGGGGCATGGAACACGTTTCATAGTTAAGTGTGGCTCAGAACATTATCACTCATTTATGTGTGTTCTTCCTCTGTCGCCGAGTCAAAGAGTAAAGAGAGCAGAGGCATACTAGCAAGAGCAGGGTTTAGTGTGAATATATAATATACACACATATTGTGGGAAAGATTTTGTTAAATGGATAGGAGGACATAGGCCATGTCTGGAGCTGGGGGAGACCTGTAGCTGCCATTGGCAAGGGCTGTGGCATGTCCACCGGGTCGGAAGCCGAGTTCGGTGAAGATCTGAGGCGGTCGGCTGTGCCTCGCATAGCATCGTATGGGTCCAGGGCTGAACAGAGGATGACCGCCCACGCTGTGGGTGTCTGAGGCACGCAGATTGCCGGCAGTGGTGCCGCCCACGGCGTCCTGAGGGGCCGGGGGTGACCAGAAGTATACGGCCATCGAGGGTTGTGTCGTGTCCATCGGCTCGACTCGAGCATCATTGGCAGCCTTCGGGCCGTCGGTGGTACTGCCCACGGCCTCGTGTGGGGCCGGGGGGAGTGCAAGATCACGGCCAGCCAGGGCGGCGTCATTTCCATTGGTTCGTCAAGAGCATCAGCGTCTGCCTTATGTCCGGCGCTTGTACAGCCCATGGCCTTGTCTGGGGCCAGGGTTCAATTTTAGGTGCCTTTTCCGAGGTTGGTGGTGTGCCCATCGGGTCATCGTCTGACTTGGCGGTAGGGCCATGGCCGTCGTCTGTGCCTCCCATGGCATAGTGTGGGTCCAAGGGAGACAGGACGATGACCGCCTGCGTGGTGGTTGTCTGAGGTGCGCAGGAGGCTGGCAGTGGTGAATCAAACATCCTGCTGTGGGGCCCGGTGTGAACCGGAAGATGATGGCAAACGACGGTGGCATGCCCATTGACTCGTCTTGACAGTCAGAGTGAAACTTCGGGCTGGTGCATGTTCTGCCCGTTGCGTCATCTGGGCCCCGGGGTGAAGAGTAGTTGCAATTCCCTATGCCGGTGGCATGCCCATTGTGTACTAGTCCGGCTTGGTGGTAGGTCCTCAGCCGTCGTCTCTGCCTCCCATGGCATCATGTGGGGCCAGTGGAGATTGGATGAAAACTGCCCGCTTGGTGGGTGTCTGAGGTGCACAGGAGGCCGGCGGTGCTGCTGCCCACAGACTTGTGTGGGGCTGGTGGGTGACCGGAAGATGACGGCCATCAAGGGGTGTGTCATGTCCCATCGGCTCGTCTTGAGCATCAGCATCAGCCTTCGGGCCGGCACTTGTGCTGACATTCGCCTTGTCTGGGGCTGGTGGGCAGTTATAGATGCCTTGACCGAGGGCGTTGGCGTGCCCATTGGTCCGAGTCTGACTTACGTGTAGGGCCGAGGCCATCGTCTGTGCCTCTCACGGCATCGTATGGGGCCATGGGAGACCAGACGATGACCGCCCGTGTTGTGGTTGTGTAAGGTGCACAGGAGGCCAGCGGTCGTGCTGCCCACAGCCTCGTGTGGGGCTGGGGGGACCGGAAGATGACAGCTATCGAGGGGGCTGTCGTATCCCATCGGCTTATCTTGAGCGTCAGCGTCAGCCTTTGGGCCGGCACTTGTTCTGCCCTGTGCCTTGTCTAGGGCCGGGGGCAGTTGTAGGTGCCTTTCCCGAGGGCGGTAGCGTAGAACATCGGGTCCGAGGCTGATTTACAGCTAGGGCTTAGGCCGTCGTCTGTGCCTTCCATGGCATCGTATGGGTCCAGAGGAGACCAGACGAAGACTGCCCACGTGATGGGTGCCTGGGTTGCACAGAAGTCCGGCAGTGGTACTGCCCATGGGCAAATGCGTGGCCGGGGGCCACCAGAAGGTGACTGCCATCGAGGGTGGTGTCCTGTCCATGGGCTCATCTCGAGCGTCATTGTCGGCCCTCGGGTCGAAGTTGGTGCTTCCCATGGCATCCTACGGGGCCGGGTGGACCGGAAGATGATGGTGAGCAATGGTGGCGTCGGGTCCATCGGCTCGTCCTGAGCATCAGAGCCATCCATCGGGCCGGTGCTTGTGCTGCCCAATTACTAGTCTGTTGGCTGACTCTGGATGGTGATATTGCACAGGCAGGACAACTCGAGGCGGGCTGGTAGTGGTGCCTGTGTGCCCTGCAGAGGAGGAGCTCGTCTGGGTGGTCTCTTTCCAGCAGTCTGCTGGGAGCCCAGGATGATCCAGAGGCCCGGACTGCTCCCCAAGGAAGTGGGAAGTCTGCTGGGAAATGTGGGAAAAGCCAGCTGCTAAAGGCACAGTATCCCGGTGGAACAGCCTGTGACCAGGTCAGTGGGCAGGTGCAGGGTGCTCCCTGGCAGGAGGCGTGCAGGGCAGCGCCCAGGGAAAGGGAAGGACCGGCGGGCAAATAAGGTGGTACTGGAGAGGCAGCGGGTGGTGAGGGGCACAAACCTTAGGAAGGAGGAAAGAGGCTACACAGAAAAATGGGTTGTGGTGTGCGTCAAATGATCCGAGGAAAGGTTCTGAAGTTAGGGAGAGGGTCTCCTTTGCCACTATCTCAATCTCAGGCCAAGCATGCACTGAGCTGCCCAGCTAGGGCGAGCCTGGTATGTATGTCACCAGGGGACACATCACAAAGCGGCCTGGGCCTCTGTAACGTCACCCAGGAACCGCATCACCACGCGCCAATTGCTATAAGCACACCGGCCCCACCCAGAGGAGACGATGGGCCAAGGACATGGCACGGCCCCAAGGACAACCCCAGTAGAATCACTAGCCCCTGGGACTGCACGCTGAGAGCCGTACAGGTGTTTGGTCCAATGACGCCACCTTGCGGACCGTCGAGGGTTGCAGTGCCCGCGTCTGTCAGAGCTCAGCCTGCACGGGTGCCCACTCTGCATGGGCTTGGCACCCGGAGTGCTGCGGGCATCAAGTGCCTTGCACTCCTGACTCCTGCGAACCCGGAGGCCAGGGCCTGCTCACAGCCCAGCGTGGAGCCACCCAGAAGCTGCCGGGTGCACAGCCAGCCCTTTCCCGGGACTTCCCAGCTTCTCTGGGACACCTGGAGCCAGGCATGCCTTCTCGGCCATGGCCAGCCAGGTGGCTGACTTCTGAGGAGGGCGCAGACCCCATGACTTGCCTTTCTAGCTAGCGCGAAGGTTCTTCATTTGCTTCTCACAGAAAGCGTAGGTCGGGGACCACCAGGTCTCAGCATAGCCACATCCTGCATTCTGACTGGGCTCGGCCGCCCAGATTTTCTTTCTGATCTAGGTTTGGGGGCCTGGGTCTCATATGTGAATAACACAACACAGTAAACTGGGAAACACTTTTTATTTTTAAAATGCTTCTCCTTTAGGCTCCTGGCCTTGATGGCATTGCCATTCGTACCCATCAGCCAAGCTGGAAGCTTGTGGGGCAAACTCGCCTCCTCTCAACAGGCAGCCTGTCCATTCTTGATCCTGACTGTTCATTCTTTATATTATAAATTGTGAAGCTCGTGTCCTGTGTCAGTAACCCTGCTTCTAGTTTCTCAGGTCTTTCCTGGTGGACCTAGGCCCTGCTTGCTCACTGCTTCACTGTGGAAGCACTGACATTGTTACAGAATAAAATGTGAAATTTTCCAGCCCCAACTCACGGTCTGGCCTTCACTTTGTCTACATCTCCTTCCCTATGAGCCAAGCTCCCTGCTCCTTGAAAAGATCCTGTCTCATGCCTTTTCATCTCTGAATTATTTCCTCTGGGGATTCCGACCTTCTGCCTCTGGTTTTTAAGGCATTTCACCACAGCAGAAGAACATGGATCGTTGAAGTCCCGTCTCTCTAGTCACCTCCCCTTGGAGGCTTCCCGTGCACACTCAATTATTCGTGCCCTCCTCTCCCTTCTCCGTACTTGGTGAGAAACTCTGTTATCAAATGCGAGTGTGTCAGCTCGTGCACATCACTCTTCGAGTCACAGTATCTGTTGAAGAATGGTGTCAGTGAATGACTGGACTCAGCCTCATAGCTCAGCTACCCGTTCATTGGTACCTAATGCCACTTGCTCCTCTGCCAACCTTTCGTTATGTTCCAAACCGTGCGGAACATAAATGTGGGCGAGATGCCAACGACGACTCCTCAGTCCCCACTGTGTATGCCTCCGGGTGCTTAGGGAGAGGCCCAGCGAGCTGCGCAAACAACCTTATCTATAATGGCGATGAGGGCAGAGTGTGTTTGGCATGACCCAGCTGCTGCTGCTGTGATGACTCCTCTCTCTGGCCCAGTGACGTAAGATTTCAGATCCCTTCTTGTTCTCTGCCTGTGCTGTCTCCATAGTGGTGTAGTTTTGTTGTATGGGGGAGGCTGCTTTCGTGTCTCTGAAGGAATTAAGTAAGGGTCTCAGAAGTCCCTTTTGTCAGTTTTCATTGTACTGTACCATCTTCTATTTCTACGTCTTTGGGTTTTCTCCCGCTGCTAGTGCTTTTCCTCTGGGAGGACCTGTACCACAAGCCTGTGGTAGAGAGAAGAGTTAATTTGGCGCTTTGCTCACCACCATGTTTGAGGGACATCGGCGTCACCACTGATAGGAGGAGGGCCAGGTGAAAAGGAACACCGAGTTCTAGATGGGAGCAGTTGGGAGCAAAGAGTGTGTTGTGGAGTGACGTGTTCGTTTGAGCATCCAAACATCCCTCTGTATCTGGTTATTGCTTCTTACCATTCGTAAACATCATAAAATCCATTGATTTTAAAATGTCAGTCGCCTATTATTACAACAACTCAGTTGTTGAGGTGAGAAAAAATGAGAAGGGACTCACTGTACCACTGAATCTATGACTGGGCACTTCCAAAACCGAACAGAAAACATCCACGGTGATGGGAAGGGCTATTTTCCACTGACTGTCTCTCTGGACACTAAAACAGAATCACTTTTTTTTGTGTGTGTGTGTCTGTAATGTACAATTACATGAGCAACATTATGTTTACTAGACTCCCCCTCCTCTCCCCTCTCCCCCATAATAAAGTCCGCTCCCCTCATACCTTTAAAGTCGCTGTCCGTCAATGTAGTAAGATGCCATAGAATCACTACCTGTCTTCTGTGTGTTATACTGCTATCACCGTGGACCCCACCCCCTACAATATGTGTGCAGATCGTAATGCCCCCTATACCCCCTTATCCCTCCATTACCACCCATCCTCCCAGGTCCCTTTCCCTTTGGTACCTGTTAGTTTATTCTTTGGTTCTGTGAGTCTGCTGCTGTTTTGTTCCTTCCCGTTTTTGCTTTGTTCCATTACCTCACAGAGGTGTGAAATCCTAGGATACTTGTCTTTCTCCACCTGGCTTATTTCACTGAGCATAACACTTTCTAGCTCCTTCCGTGTTGTGGCAAATGGTGGTAGGATTTGTTTTCTTCCTATGGCTGACTGATATTCCATAGAGTGTATGTACGACCACTTCTTTATCCATTCATCTCCTGATGGACACTTAGGTTGCTTCCATTTCTTGGGTATTGTAAATGGTGCTGCGATCAACATAAGGGTGCATCTGTCTCTTTCAAACTGGGCTCCTGCACACCTAGGGTAAATTCCTAGGAGAGGAATTCCTGGGTCAAATGTTATTTCTGTTCTTTGGTTTTTTTTGGGAACCTCCATACTGCTTTCCACAATGTTTGAGGTGACTGACATTCCCACCAGCAGTATAGGAGGGTTCCCCTATCTCCACACCTTTGTCGACATCTGTTGTCTGTCTTTTGGGTGGTGGCCATCCTTACTGGTGTGAGGTGATACCCCACTGTGGATTAATGTGCATTTCTCTGATAGTTAGCGATGTGGAGCATCTTTTCATGTGCCTTCTGGCCACCTGAAATTGCTTCTGTGGAGTAGTGTTTGTTCATATCCTCTGCCCATTTTGTAATTGCATTCGTTTGCTTTTTGTGTGTTGAAGTTCGTGAGCTCTTGACACATGTTTTGGATGGCAACGCCTTATCAAATGTCTCATCAGTGAATATATTCTCTAATACTGAAGGATGACTTTTGGTTTACTGATGGTGGTCAAAAAGAATCTTACTAAACCCCCTACCACTTCATTCCAAATCTGACTAATTATTCCTTATTTGAAGAACACCAACAAGCCGATAAAATTGGAATGAAGAGCAGAAGCTGTGATGCAGGAACATCTAACGTAAAACTGAGAGGTGAGGTGGTGTGGAGACTGGTAGGCTGTATCTTACCATGTGCTGCTTTTAAGAGTCATAGGGAAAAAAGATTCCCAAGGAAATGAACCCGGGTGTTGACGTCACCTGGTATCAGTGGTGCCACATAGCCTCTAGCAATTGATGGGAAGTCTAGCATGCGGCACTGTTGTCTTTCCTGCGGAGTTAGACGTGTGGCGACCCCATTTGCAGTTCAGTCAGAGCCGTTGTTTGACTGTTCTGGCAACGGCCGGGGTGGACCTGAGAGCTCTGCCTTTCCTGCTGGGCCTCAGCAGTGTTCCCGGGAGATAGAGAGAGAGAGAGAGAATTGCGTTCGAGGGAGAGGGACACTTTTATTTTCTGTTGCTACCTGAGCATGCTCCTGATGTTTATTTTGAGATCTCTTTCTCAGGAAGATTGATTTGAGTCCAGTTACCAGGTTCCTTTGAAGGTTCATATTTGTAGGTGGTGCACTCTAGCTCCCAGAAGCTTTATTCTCTTTAGATTCTCAGCCCTTGCAGTGATGACAGGGGTCCCAGGGGAGCGGTGCCGGTGCCCAAACCCGCCGGGATGAAAGAGGTCTTTCCTGCTTCCTGACCGCAGTGCCCATCTCCACTGCCAGGGCCAGTTTGCGGAGCACGCAGGGAGAAACTGCCGTAGGTGGAGGCGGCCGTTTTGCAGGCCGGTGCTGGCTTGGAAGCAGGCCGTGTAATAGTCACAGCACGGTAAGGGGCCTCGGAGCTGCGCGGCCAGCCAGGAGGATGGAGCGCCCGGAGCTCCTGAAAGCTCCCATGCCTGCCGGCCAGAGTGCACCTGGGCAGTTTGTCGCAAATGTCCTTTCTCCCGAGAGGCAAGCAGTGTGGAAGCCTTCCCCCTTTAGCAGTTCTGTCGCTGTTTTGAAGTCTCTCAGACTGTCCGCCTTTCTTTTGTCCCACATCAGCCGAATGTGGATCCCTGTGTTGTCCCACAAGTTCCTGGAATCTCAAGTCTCTCGAAGTCTTCTGCCTGTCTTTGCTTTCCAACCCCACCGATCGTCCAGAGCGCTGCACTTGTAATGGTAGGTTCGTGCTCCAGAGCACATCTCCAGGGCTGTACGTCACACTTCTCCTTGAGGTGACAGCCTGCCACAGCAGCGTGCTTCCCTGCTGCTCTTCCAGGATTTGGTGTAGTTGTTCTATTTCCATATAGTACATATGTATGTGGTTTTGGTTTTGGGATGAGGTTTCCACATCCCCTCGCACGTGAGCCACGTTCTTTAATACCATCAGCACATATTTTTTCTTTTTTTTTCAGTTCCACTTGTCTAGGGTACCTGTTCCCAACCCCTCAACTTGTAGCTATTCTTCGTCCTTGGATCTCAAGTGAGTTTCCTGTAAGGGAGCAAGTAGGTGTTCTAGAGTTTTCATCCCTTCTTTTAACCCTGTGTCTTTTGATTGGAGCACTCAAAGCCTGTCATTTTTTTCCTGACAATTGAGAGCTGTGTCCTTACTGTACTTAAAAAATTGTTTTGTTATCATTAATCTACAATCACGCAAAGACCATTATGATCACCAAGTACACCAAGCCCCCCCAAAAACCCTGTTACCGTTGCTTTCCATCAGCGTAGTTGGATGCTGTAGACCCCATCACCATGTTCCCCCCCACAACCCGTTACAGTCGTTGTCCATCAGCATGTAGTAAGATGCTGTAGAATCACTACTTGTCTTCTCTGTGTTGTACAGCCCTCCCCATGCTCCCCCCACCCCACACATTATATGTGCTAGTCCTAATGCCCTCTTTCTTTCTCCCCGCCCTTATCCCTCCTTTCCCACCCAACCTGTCCAGTGCCTTTTCCTTTGGTAACTGTTAGTCCACTCTCAGCTTCTGTGAGTCTCCTGCTATTTTTTTCCTTGAGTTTTTCTTTGTTTTTATACCCCACACATGAGTGAAATTATTTGGTACTTGTCTTTCTCCGCCTGCCCTATTTCACTGAGCATTATACCCTCTAGCTCCATCCACGTTGTTGCATATGGTAGGATTTGTTTTCTTCTTACGGCTGCTTACTGAACTTTTTAAACTGGTTTTCTGTCTTCTCTTTTGTCTGTAGTTTTGCTATATGCTTTCACCATTGCTCTCCTGGATATGAGCAATAGCTTTTTGTTAATTGATATGTACCTATAAATATCCACCTGTCTATCTATCTATTTATCTACATACATACCTATCTATCTATCTATCTATCTATCTATCTATCTATCTATCTATCTATCTATCTGTCAATCAATCATCTTTTTGTCTGCCTATCTGTCTTTGTGTACAGAACAGTTGACCACAGAGCCTATGTCACTTCCCTACGTTATGCTTCCAAAAATCTTACAATTATCTAGGCCGTACGGAGAAGACTGGGTTCACCGTGACTTGCAGGTCGAGTCAGCCATGTGTACCTACAGAACCAGGAAATGGTGGTGCAGGGACTTGAACCCGTATCTCTGTCCTCTGTCCTCTTTTACTTCCTTCTCGCTTGCTGACTGTATTTAGCCACCTTCATTGACTAAGTGCTCCCTGGAGACCATATGTATCCTTTCTCTGGGCCTGTTGTCCGCAGGAAAGTAAACTTGGTTTTTTGCTCACCACCATGTTTGAGGGACAACTGGATGATCACCGCTGATAGGGAGAGGGACATATTAAAATATACACCAATTTCTAGACAAGAGAATTTGGGAGCAAAGAGTGTGTTGTGGTGTGACATGTTTAGTTGAGTGTCCAAACTTCCCTCTGTATGTGGTTATTACATCTTTACATTCTTGAACATCATAAAACCCACTGATTTTAAAGGCCCAGATGCATATAATCATAGCAATTCAGTTGTTGAGGTGAGAAAAAATGAGAAGGACGTTGCTGTACCACTAAATCTATGGCTGGGCCCTGCTAAAACCAAACAAAAAGAATACACGGTGGCTCGATACGGCTATTTTCTACTGACTGTCTCTGGGGACTAAAACAGAATTCATTTGTTTGTTTGTTTCTCAGTTTCACTTCTGTAGGGTACCTGTCCTCGCCCCTTCACCTTGTAGTTTTTCTCTGTCCTTGGATCTCAAGTGAGTCTCCTGAAAGGGAGCACGTAGATGGTCTTGATTGAAAGATAGCTTTGTTAGGTATGATGATTTCCTATCTACCTACCTACCTACCTATCTCTTTATCTATCTATGTAATCTATCTCCCTGTTATCTATCTGTCTTCTATCTACCTATGATCTATCATATATCTACTATCAACTGTATATCTATCTAATTAATCTATCTTCTATACGTATGTATATCAATCCAAATTATGTATCAATCATCTGTCTGTGTATCTTTTCTCACTTTTGTCAACGTTCAGTCACTAGGTAAACTTTGATTCCTCTGTGTCCTTCTCAGTCTCAGTTCCTTGTGTTTGTTTATGTGAGTTAGCTGTGTGTTTGGGTCTTGAGAGGAGTGGTCTTCGGTGGGATCTTCTCCTGCGTAGGTTGCACGAATTTCCTGGGTGTGGATGGTGTGGTTGGCGCACTGGGGTCTTGAACCTGTGCTGGCCAGGGCCCTCCAGCTGCTCTGCCCCAGGGCCGTTCCTGCTGTGGTGGCTGCGTGAGCTGCGGGGCATATCCGAGGCCCCACACAAGGAGCACCCTGGCTGTACTGTGTGGTCCGAGGCAGGTGCTTGCCCAGTAGTAGTTATTTTTGCCTGTGCACCGATGTCACCTCGGCAGCCCTGTTTGGTGGTCCATCTCCACAGAGCCTGCGTGTAGTCACTGGTTAAGGGAACTGCCTTTTGGTGACACGCGGGGCTCTTGTGAGCCGGTGGCCCATGTGATTGCTGTGGTGGTAGGCCAGCTACCTTGTGGGGAAACTGATCCCCTCGGCTGTCAAGGTGGAGGTGGAGTTTCAGTGCATTTAGGCATTTAGATGTTAGTGCGGTCTATCTGAAATGCAATAGTAGCGTTGATAACTATGTTTCCGTTCGTATGTAAATGGTGCTGAGCATAAAGAGTTGGGTGTTGGTGGCAGGAATTCTAGGAATGTTTATGTCCCCACACTTATTTATTTTCTGTTAAGGGAGGTGATTCTGAAGAAACTTTTTACTCACGGATGGACATGGTGCATAAGGTCATCCCATGTCAGCTAAGGTGAGATGAATTGGTTTAGTAGAATTAAAGCCTGTACACCTTGGCCTGATACATAGGAGACACACCTTTTGTGCTCTTTGATGCTCTCCTCTCCTGGCTTATTACCTTAACTAACTTGATGTTTCAGAGTGGACCCAGCATCATTTCCAGCAAGATCATTCTAAAATTGCATAGAAACACTTGGCAAAGATACCCCGAGAGGTTAGTGGAAAATTTTACACTTTCTGGTCACAATTTGCAAGATGTTTGCCCTATCCTGTGTTCCTTTGTAACTTTTGTATCTACTGTGATTGTAGACCGATCGTGGCCGTGGTGTACACACACACACGCACACGCACAGTCACACACACATGGCTGAGAGTTAATGGAATCCAAAGTTAGCGGAAACTGCAGCCGACACTTTAAAAAAGAAACGAGCATAAGTTGTGCTCCTGGTGTTCCCCCCATAGGGAGCAGACTTCAAAGTGCAGAGGTGGTTGGACACAGATACCTATGCAAACAGCTAAGAAAATATATGTCTGCGTAGGCTCTCTCCATCCATCATCTAAGTGCGTCTCTGTTTACGTGCATATCTATGTTTGTCTACTCGAGCTGATAACCTAAGTGTCATTGAGTGGGTACTTCATCCATAGACACTGATTTCTTGCCATTCTGGAAGCAGAAGTCTAAGACCAAGACAGGTTCAGCTCCTGGTGAGGTCCCTTTTCTGGCTTGCATACGTCCGCATCCCTACTGTGTCCACACAGGGTCGAGGGAGAAAGCACTGTCCTCTGTTCTTCTTAATAGCACTGATCGCATAATGGCAGCTCCACCCACACCCTCATGATCTCTTCCAAACCTAATTACCTCCAAAGGCCCGACCTCAAAATAACATGACAGTGGGAGTTAGGGCTTCAACCCTGACTTAGTTCAAATGTGAACTTGTGTGTGTTTGTGTGTGTGTGTGTGTGTGTGTGTGTGGTGGCGGCGGGGGATTAGGAGGAGCGGAAGATGGTGAGGTGAGAGCCCAAAAATTCAGTTCATAACTCTGTATCTATCTATCGTCTATCTGTCTAATCTAAGCTACCTTTATCATGTATCCTATCTAGTCTATCATCCATCATCTATATTTATCTTATCTATCTGTCATCTCTGTTAATCTATTCGTCTAATCTATGAATATCTATTATCTATCTAATGTATCTTCTTCTAATGTATCACCTATCACCTGTCATCTTTCTGTCATCTACCTGTCGTCATCTTTTTGTCTACCCATCTATCCTTATTTACAGAACAGTGTAAGATAAATTTTTGCTAAAATAAGCACGTGAAGAGAGGCAACAATGGGCCCGGTAGATTATTTGAACGCAAATACCCGGGCGAGTTTTCCCCAGTCTATAAAAATGGAGGCTGGGGAATTCACACTTAAGTAGACAGGCAGCGATATTTTAAAGAAGGTAAGTGGAGGCAGAGCATAGATTTAGAGCAGCACGAGGATTGGATTTCCCAAGGCGTATTTATCAGTTTCGGAGGGGGCAACAGCCAAGAACTTCGGCACATCATCAGTGACCCATGTGGGAGGGGGCAGCAGCCAGAGAGATAGGCACATCATCAGTGTCCGAGTCCGACGTGCTCGCTCCTCCCTTCAGTGGCTGTAGCCTTACAAACTGTTAACAACATGACTATCTAAAATAGCTGGCTATCTATCAGTCTGTCTATCTATCTATCTATCTATCTATCTATCTATCTATCTATCTATCTATCTATCTATCTATCATCTATTTATTCAATCTATCCATACCTATCACCTATCCTATCTGGTCTGTCATCTATCTATCTGTCTATCTGTCCTATCTATCATTTTTTGTCTACCCATCTATACTTATGTACAGAACAGTTCACAAGTTTTCTTATATGTCACTTCTCTACTTATGTTTCCAAAAGTCTGCAAGGTAACTAGGCCCTGAAGACAGACTGCACTGGTTTCATTGAGACATTTGCACATCGAGTCATCAGCGTGTGACTGCAAAGCTAGTAAATGGTGCTGCGGGGACTTCAACACATATCTCTGTCCCCGGTCCTCTTTGTCTTCCTTGCTGACGGTATTCTAGCCACATTTTTTGACTGACTGCTCCCTGAAAACCACAAGCTTCCTTCCTCTTGGCTTTTTCAGTAATTTATCCCATTTTATGGAATGCTTTTCCCTCAGATACCTGGTTCTGTCACCTCCTTCTAGATGGTTCAAGTCACACCTCCCTGGTGAGGCTTACCCTGTCCACTGTTTATTTTAAAAGCCCTGCTTCTCTCTGCCTATAATATCAGTCCTCCATATCCTGCTTTTTATTCTTCATAGTGTTTGTTACTGGCTAAGCTACTGGAACACTTACAGATGTTCATTGTCTCTTTCTTCCCCTCCAACTAGAACGTGGTCTTCACAGGTTAGGAATTCTGCGTGTATTAATTCTGGTGGAGACCTTGAAGACTGTAGGGTCAGCGAGAAGGGGGCACTGTTGTAACCCAACGTGGTTTGACATGTTAGCAATTTAGGTTAGAGTCAGGCCAGGCAGTCATTAAAGAAGACCTTTCCTGATATTACTAAGCTACTTGATAAATTCTAAGAAAGCGAAAAAAATTTTCAATTATCACACAGCAGGCAGAAGCACGTCTTCTGTCGTTACTCCCGGCTCCAGGACCTAGATGCCAAATCTGTTCTCTCATGGGGAAGTGCAAATGTGTGAGGATGATCGGGCAAAGTCTTAATTTACACAAGGCACACAAATACAGAATTAAACATGCTTAAATCCAAAATGATAAGAGTGGTTTCCTGTGTCACAGCAGGGATTCCCTAGCCTCCAGTGAGCTCAGAGCAGTGGGAGAGGAGAGGGAAGGGGCCACATAAGCCAACCCAGTCTCCTTCCTCTGGACTTGCCTCCCCCTGTGTTGTCATCCATTAAACGCTCAGCACGCAGACCTCGCAGTGAGCACGCACAGTCATAAAATGCGGCTACTTCCACATCCCAGTCACTGGGGCATGGAACACGTTGCATTGTTAAGTGTGGCTCAGAACATTATCACTCACGTATGTGTGTTCTTCCTCTGTCACCGAGTCAAAGAGTAAAGAGAGCAGAGGCATACTAGCAAGAGCAGGGTTTAGTGTGAATATATAATATACACACATGATGTGGGAAAGATTTTTTTAAATGGATAGGAGGATATATGCCTTGTCTGGAGGTGGGGGAGACCTGTAAGTGCTGTTGGCAAGGGCTGTGGCGTGCCCACCGTGTCGGAGGCCAAGTTAGGGTTAGGTTCGAGGCCATCGGCTGTGCCTCCCATGGCATCATATGGGGCCAGGGGAGACCAGACGACGACCGCCCGCGTGGTGTTCGTCTGAGGCACACAGGTGTCCGGCGATTATGCTGCCCACGGCCTCGTGTGGGGTAGGGGGAGACTGGAAGATGATGGCCAGCAGTGTTAGCGTCATGTCCATTGGCTTGTCCAGAGCGTCAGAGCCAGCACTTGTGTCGGCGCATCTGCTGACCTAGGCCTTGTCTGTTGGCTGCCTCTAGAAGGTGGTTTTCCAGAGGCAGGACAACTCGAGGCGGGCTGGTAGTGGTGCCAGTGTGCCCTGCAGAGCAGGAGCTCATCTGGGTGGTCTCTCTCCAGCCTTTTACTGGAAGCCTAGGATGGTCCAGAGGCCCAGGACTGCTCCCCATGGAAGTGGGAAGTATGCTGGAAAAAGTGGGAAAGCCAGGTGCTAAAGGCACAGGATCCCTTTTGAACAGACTGTGACCAGGGCAGCGGGCAGGTGCAGGGTGCTCCCTGGCATGAGGGGTAGGGGGCAGCGCCCCGGGGAAGGGCAGGACTGTCGGGTGAAAAAGGTGGTGCTGGGGAGGCGGCAGGTGGGGTGGGGCATGAACCTTAGTAAGGAGGAAAGAGTCCACACAGAAAAATGGGTTGTGGTGTGCGCCAAATGATACGAGGAAAGTGTCTGAAGCTAGGGAGAGGGTCTCCTTTGCCACTAACTCCTTCTCAGGCCAAGCAGGCAATGAGCTGCCCAGCTAGGGAGTGCCTGGTATGTATGTCAGCCAGGGGACGTATCACAAATTTGCCTGAGCCGTGTATGATGACACCCAGGGTCCACATCACCACGCCCCCACTGACTTAAGCACACCGGCCCTGCCCAGAGGAGACAATGGGCCAAGGCAACGGTGCGACCCCAAGGATTACTCCAGTAGAATCCCTAGCCCCCGGGACTGCCCGCTGAGGGCCGTGAAGGTGTTCAGAAAAACGAGGTCACCATGCAGAACGTCGAGGGCTGCAATGCCCGTGCCTGTATGAGCTCAGACCGCCAGGGAGCTTTCTCTTCATGGGCTCGGTACTCAGAGTGCGGCGGGTGGCTAGTGCCTTGCCCCCACACCACCGCGCTCCCGGACGCCAGGGCCTGCTCACGGCCTGGCGTGGATCCACCCAGTTTCTGCCCGTGGCCTGGCCAACTCTCTCCCCGGCCTTACCAGCTTCTCTGGGACTCCTGGAGCCAGGCATGCCTTCTCGGCCATGGCCAGGCAGGTGGCTTACTTCTGAGGAGTGCGCAGAACCCATGACTTGCCTTTCTAGCTAGCACGAAGGTTCTTTCTTTGCTTCTCACAGAAAGCATAGGTCAGGGACCACCGCGTCACAGCATAGCCACATCCAGCACTCTGACTGGGCCCAGCCACCCAGGTTTTTCCTCTGATCTAGTTTTGGGGGCCTGTGTCTCGTACGTGAATAACGAAACACATAAACTGGGAAACACTTTTAGTTCTAAAATGCTTCTCCTTTAGACTCTTGGTCTGGATGCTGTCGCCATTCTTGCCCATCAGCCAAGCTGGAAGCTTGAGGGAAAACCTCACCTTCCTTCAGCACTCAGCATGTCCATTCCCGATCCTGACTGTTCATCCTTCATATTATAACCTGTGAAGCTCGTGTCCCGTGTCAGTAACCCTGTTTCTAGTTTCTCAGGTCTTTCCTGGTGGACCTAGGCCCTGCTTGCTCACTGCTTCACTTTGTAAGCACTGATATTGTTACAGAATAAAATGTGATAATCTCCAGCCCCAAATCACAGTCTGGCCTTCACTTTGTCTACATCTCCATCCCTATGAGCCAAGCTCCCTGCTCAATGAAAAGATCCTGTCTTGTGCCTTTTCATTTCTGAATTATTTCCTCTGTGGTTTCCCACCTCTTTCCTCTGGTTTTGAAGACATTTCACCGCAGCAGAAGAACATGGATCGTTGAAGACATTCTTCTCTAGTCACCTCCTTTTGGAGGCTTCCCATGCACTCTCACTTAGGCGTGCCCTCCTCTCCCTTCTCCGTACTTGGTGAGAACCTCCTTTATCAAATGTGGGTGTGTCAGCTCGTGCACATCATACTTCGCTTCACGGGATCTGTCAAGCAGTGGTGGCAGTGAATGACTGGACTCGGCTTCAAAGCTCAGCTGCCCGTTCAGTGATACCTGGTGTCTCTCGCTCCTCTGCCAACCATTCGTTATGTTCCAGACCGTGCAGAACATTAATGCGGGTGAGATTCTACTGACGACCCCTCAGTTCCCGCTGAGTATGCATCCGGGTGCTTAGGGAGAGACCCAGCGAGCCGAGCCCACAACCTTATCTTTAACGGCGATGAGTACAGAGAATGTGGTACAGGCCCCAGCTGCTACTGCTGCTGCTGTGATGACTCCTCTCTCTGACCCAGTGGGGTAATTTCCAGAACTCTTCTTGTTCTCTGCCTCTGCTTTCTCCATAGTGGTGTAGTTTTGTTGTATGGTGGCGGCTGCTTTCGTTCCTCTGACGGAATTACGTATGGGTCTCAGACGTCCCTTGTGTCAGTTTTCATTGTACTGTACCATCTTCTATTTCATCGTCTTTGGGTTTTCTCCCGCTGCTTGTGCTTTTCCTCTGGGAGGACCTGTACCACAGGTCTGTAGAAGACAGAAGAGTACACTTGGTGCTTTGCTGACCACCATGTTTGAGGGACATCCGCGTCACCACTGATAGATGGAGGGATAGGTAAAACGGAACACCGAGTTCTAGACGGGAGCAGAAGGGAGCAAAGACTGTGTTGTGGAGTGTCGTGCTCAGTTGAGCATCCAAACTTCCCCCGGTACATGGTTATTGCTTCTTCACATTCGTAAACATCAAAACATCCACTGATTTCAAAAGCCCAGAAGCATATTATTACAGCAATTCAGTTGTTGAGGTGAGAAAAAATGAGAAGGTCCTCGCTATACCACTGAATCTATGACTGGGCACTGCCAAAACCGAACAGAAAGAAGCCACGGTGGCGGGAAGGGCTATTTTCTACTGACTGTCTCTCTGGGCATTCAAACAGAATCACTTTTTTTTTCTTTGATGCCAGTAATGTACAATTACATGAGCAACATTATGGTTATTAGACTCCCCCTGCTCACCCCTCCCACCAATTATCAAGTCCACTCTCCGCTCCCAATTACATTCGCTGTCCATCAATGTATTAAGATGCTATAGAATCACTACCTGTCTTCTCAGTGTTATACTGCAATCCGCGTGGCCCCCCACCCAATACATTACGTGTGCGGATCGTAATGCCCACTTTACCCCCTTATCCTTCTCTTCCCACCCATCCTCCCAGGTCCCTTTCCTTGGTAACTTTTAGTCCATTCTTAGCTTTTGTGAGTCTGCTGCTGTTTTGTTCCTTCCGGTTTTTCCTTTGTTCACATACCTCACAGAGGAGTGAAATCCTTAGATACATGTTTTTCTCAACCTAGCTAATTTCACTGAGCATAACACCCTCTAGCTCCACCCGTGTTGTTGCAAATGGTGGTAGGATTTGTTTTCTTCTTATGGCTGAATGATATTCCATAGTGTGTATGTATCACTTCTACTTTATCAATTCATCTCCTAATGGACACTTAGGTTGCATCCATTTCTTGGGTATTGTAAATAGTGCTGCGATCAACAAAGGGCTGCATCTGTCTCTTTCAAACTGGGATCCTGCAATCTTAGGGTAAATTCCTATGAAAGGATTTCCTTTTTCAAATGTTATTTCTGTTCTTTGTTTTTTTGGGGGAACCTCCATACTGCTTTCCACAATGGTTGAGCTGACTGACATTACCGCTAGCAGTGTAGGAGTTTTATTCTTTCTCCACACCCTTGCCGACATCTGTTGTTGTCTGTCTTTTCGGTGGTGGCCATCCTAACTGGTGTGAGGTGATAGTCCATTGTGGATATATTGTGCATTTCTCTGATGGTTAGCGATGTGGATCGTCTTTTCATGTGCCTGTCAGCTACCTGAAATTGCTTCTGTGGAGAAGTGTATGTTCATATCCTCTGCCCATTTTGTAATTGGATTCATTTGCTTTTGTGTGTTGAGGTTCGTGAGCTTTTGATACATGTTTTGGATGCAACTCCTTATCAAATATGTCATCAGTGAATATATTCTCCCATACTGAAGGATGTCTTTTGGCTCTAATTATGGTACTCAAACCGAATCATACTGATCCCAGTACCACTTAATTCCTTATCTGACTAATATTTTCTTTCCCAGAACATAAACCAGCCAATAAAACTGGATCGAAGAGTAGAAATGTGATGCAGGAACATCTAGGATAAAACTGAGGGGTGAGGTGGTGTGGACACTGGTAGGTTTTATCTTTCCATGTGCTGCTTTCAAGGGTCATAGCAAAAAAAGATTGCCATTTAGAATAACCCGGGGTGTTGAGGTCACCTGGTATTGGTGGAGCCACGCAGTCTCTAGCCATTGATGGGAAGGCTAGGATGTGACACTGTTGTCTTTCCTGTGGTGTTAGATATGTGGCGTCCCAATTTGCAGTTCAGTCAGAGCCCTTGTTTGACTGTCCTGGCACTGGCCTGGGTGGAACCTAGAGCTGTGCCATTCCTGCTGGGCTGTCGCAGCACCCCTCTCAGAACAGGGCCTTAGCAGCGCTCCTGGGATAGAGAGAGAGAGAGAGAGAATTGCGCTCGATAGACAGGGAACGTTTTATTTTCTGTAGCTCCCTGAGCATGCTACTGATGTTTATTTTGAGATCTCTTTCTCAGGAAGATTGATTTGAGTCCAGTTACCAGAATCCTTTAAAGGTTCACATTTGTAGGTGGCGTCCTCTAGCTCCCAGAAGCTTTACACTCTGGAGATGCTCAGTCCTTGTGGGGTCAGCAGGGGTCACAGGGGAGCGGTGCCGGTGAACACCCATGCGAGGAGGAAAGAGGTCTTTCCTGCTTCCTGGCCGCACTGCCCGTCTCCACTGCCAGGGCCAGTTTACAGAGCATGCAGGGAGAAGCTACCATAGGTGGAGGCTGCCATTTTGCAGGCTGCCGCCAGCGGGGAGGCAGGCCGTGTACCAGTCACATCACGGTAAGGGGCTTCGGAGCTGCGAGGCCAGCCAGGGGGATGGAGTTCCCGGAGCTCCTGAAAGCTCCCCCGCTGGCCGGCCATAGTGCACCCAGTCAGTTTGGCGCATCTGTCCTTCCTCCTGTGCAGCAAGCCCTGTGGAAGCCTTGCCCCTTAAGCTGTTCTCTCGCTTTTAAGAAGTCTCTCAGACTGTCCGCATTTCTTTTGTCCCACAGAGGCCGGATGTAGATCCATGTGTTGTCCCACAAGTGGCTGGAATCTCAAGTCTCTCGAAGTGTTCTGCCTGTCTTTGCTTTTCAAACAAACCGATCCTCCAGAGCGCAGCACGTGTACGGTTGGTTCATGCTCCCAGAGCACATCTCCAGGGCTGTACGTCACACTTCTCCTTGATGTGACAGCCTGCCGCAAGCACCGTTCTTCCCTGTTGCTATTCCAGAATTTGGTGTACTTGGTCTATTTCCATATAGTACGTATGTATGTGGTTTTGGTTTTGGGAGGAGGTTTCCGCCTCTCCTGACACGTGAGCCACCGTCTTTAATCGCATCAGCACATCTATTTTCTTTTCTTTTTCTCAGTTTCACTTGTCTAGTGTACCTGAGCCCACCCCCTCAACTTGTAGTTTGTCTTCGTCCTTGGATCTCAAGTGAGTCTCCTGTAAGGGGGCACGTAGGTGGTCTTGAGTTCTCATCCCTTCTTTTAACCCTGTGTCTTTTGATTGGAGTACTCAGAGCTTGTAATTTTATTCTGAGAATTGAGAGCTGTGTCCTTATTGCACTTAAAAATTTTTTTTGTTATCATTAATCTACAATCATGCAAAGACCATTATGATCACCAAGTACACCAAGTCCCCCCAAAAAACCCTGTTAGAGTTGCTGTCCATCAGCGTAGTTGGATGCTGTAGACCCCTTCACCATGTCCCCCCACACACCCTGTTACAGTCGCTGTCCATCAGTGGATAGTAAGATGCTGTAGAATCACTACTTGTCTTCTCTGTGTTGTACAGCCCTCCCCATGCTCCCCCAACCCCGCACATTATACAAACTAATCCTAATGCCACCTTTCTTTCTCCCCACCCTTATCCCTCCCTTTCCACCCTTCCTGCACAGTCCCTTTCCCTTTGGTAACTGTTAGTCCACTCTTGGATTCTTTGAGTCTGCTGCAGTTTTTTACCTTCAGTTTTTCTTTGTTGTTATACTCCACACATGAGTGAAATCATTTGGTACTTGTCTTCCTCCTCCTGGCATTTTTCACTGAGCATAATACCATCTAGCTTCATCCACGTTGTTGCAAATGATAGGACTTGTTTTCTTCTTACGGATGCTTACTGAACTTTTTAAACTGGATTTCTGTCTTCTCTTTTGTCGGTAGTTTTGCTATGTGCTTTCACCATTGCTCTCCGGGTTATGAGCAATACCTTTACGTTAATTGATATGTACCTATATCTATCTATCCGTCTGTCTGTCTATCTATCTACTTATCTATCTGTCTATCAATCAATCAATCATCTTTTGGTATGCCCGTCTGACCTTGTGTACAGAACAGTTAACAACATATCCTATGTCACTTCCCTACATTATGCTTCCAAAAATCTTGCAAGGTAACTAGGCCGTAGGGAGAGCACTGGGTTCACCGAGACACTTGCAGGTCGAGTCAGCAGCGTGTACCTACAAACCATGAAATGGTGGTGCAGGGACTTGAACCTTTGTCTGTATCCTCTTAAACTTCTTCTCACTGGCTGACTGTATTTAGCCACATTCATTGACTAAGTGCTCCCTGAAGACCACAAGAATTGATCCTATGGGCCTGTTGTCCACAGAAATTAAACTTGGTGCTTGGCTCACCACCATGTTTGAGGGACATCGGCATGATCACTGCTGATAGGACTGATTGACAAATAAAAAGGAACACCAATTTCTAGACAAGTTCATTCGGGAGCAAAGAGTGTGTTGTGGGGTGAAGTGTATATTTGAGTGACCAAACTTCCCTCTTTATCTGGTTATTGCTTCATTACATTCGTGAACATCATAAAACGCACTGATTTCAAAGACACAGACGCATATTTTTACAGCAAGTTCAGTTGTTGAGGAGAGAGAAAATGAGAAGGACTTTGCTGCACCACTAAATCTATGGCTGGGCACTGCTGAAACCAAACAAAAATAATTCATGCTGGCTAGATAGAGCTATTATCTACTGACTGTCTCTGGTAACTCAAACCGAATCCGTTTGTTTGTTTGTTTCTCAGTTTCACTTGTGTAGGGTACCTGTCCCCGCCCCTTTGTCTTGTAGTTTGTCTCTGTCCTTGGCTCTCAAGTGGGTCTCCTGTAAGGGAGGACGTAGATTGTCTTGATTGAAAGACAGCTTTGTTTACTATGATGTTTTCCTATATACCTACCTACCTATCTCTTTATCTATCTATGTAATCTATCTATCTTTCGTCTATCTATCTATGATCTAACATCTACTATCATCGGTATATCTATCTAATTAAACTATCATCTATATGTATGTATATCAGTCCAATCTATGTATCAATCATCTGTCTGTCTATGTATCTGCTTTCTCACTATGTCAACGTTCTGTCACTAGGTGCACTTTGATTCCTCTGTGTCCTTCTCAGTCTCAATTCCTTGTGTTTGTTTATGTGAGTTAGCTGTGTGTTTGGGTCTTGAGAGATGTGGCCTTGGGGGGGAACTTCTCCTGCATAGGTGGCACAAGTCTTCTGGGTTTGGATGGTGTGGTTGGCGGGCAGGTCTCTTGAATATGTGCGGGCCAGGGCCCTCCGGGTGCTCTGCCCCTGGGCCGTTCCTGCTGTGGTGGCTGTGTGATTTGCAGGGAATATCCAAGTCCCCATGCAGGGAGCACACTGGTTTGCCTGTGGGGTCCAAGGCAGATGCATGCCCAATAGTAGGTCCTTTTGCCCATGCCCCGATGTCACCTCGGTGGCCCTGCTTGGTGGCCCATCTCCAGAGAGCATGCTTGTAGTCACTGGTTAAGGGAACTGCCTTGTGGTGACCCGCGAGGCTCTTGTGGGCCTGTGGCCCATGGTCTTGCTGAGGTGGCAGGCCAACTAGCATGTGGGGAAACTGCTCCCCTCTGCTGTCAAGGTGTAGGTGGAGTTTCAGTTCATTTAGGCATTTAGATGTGAGGTCTATCTGTAATGGAATAGAAGCTTTGAGAGCTATGTTTCCGTTCGTATGAAAAGAGCGCTGAGCAAAAAGAGTTGGGTGATGGTGTCAGGAATTCTAGGAATATTTATGTCCCCTCACTTATTTATTTTATATTAAGGGAGGTGATTCTGAAGTAACTTTTTACTCACAGATGAAGGTGGTGCATAAGGTCATCCCACGTCAGCCATGGTCTGATGAAGTGGTGTAGTAGAATTAAAGCCTGTACACCTTGGCCTGATACATAGGAGACACACCGTTTGTGCTCTTTGCTGCTCTCCTTTACTAACTTATTAACTTAACTAACTTGATGGTTCAGAGTGTTCCAAGCAACATTTCCAGCAATATCTTTCTAAAATTGCATAGAAACACCCTGCAAAGATATCCCCAGAGGGTAGTGGAAAATTTTATTCTTTCTGGTCATAGTTTGCCAGATGTTTGCCCTATCCTGCGTTCCTTTGTTACTTTTGCATCTCCTGTGATTGTAGACCGATAGGGGCAGTGGTGTACACACACACACACACACACACGCACAGACACACACACATGGCTGAGAGTTAACGGAGACCGCAGTTATAGGAAACTGCAGCCCACACTTAAAAAAGAAACGAGCATAAGTTGTGCTTCTGGTGTTCCCCTCATACGGAGCAGACTTCAAAGTGAAGAGGTGGTTGGACACAGATACCTATGCAGACACCTAAGCACATATATCTATGCGTAGGTTCTCTCCATCCATCATCTAAGTGCGTCTCTGTTTACCTACATATCTATGTTTGTCTACTCAAGCTGATTACCAGAGTGTCATTGAGTGGGGTTTTCATCTATAGATACTGATTTCTCAATATTCTGGAAGCAGAAGTCCAAGACGAAGGCAGGTTCAGTTCCTTGTGAGGTCCCTTCTTCTGGCTTGCATATGGCCACATCCCTGCTGTGTCCTCACAGGGTCTAGGAAGAAAGCTCTGTCCTCTGTTCCTCTTAATAGCACTGATTGCATAATGGCAGCTCCACCCAAACCCTCATGATATCTTCCAAACCCAATTACCTCCAAAGGTCCCACCTCCCAGTACCATGACAGTGGGGGTTAGGTCTTCAACCCTGTCTCAGTTCAAATATGAACTTGTGTGTGTGTGTGGTGGCGACGGGGGGTTAGAGGAGCATAATATTGTGAGGTGAGGTACCAAAAATTCAGTTCATAACTCTGTATCTATCTATCATCTATCTGTCTAATCTAACCTCCCTATATCATCTATTCTATCTAGTCTATCATCTGTCTATATATATCTTATCTTTCTGCAATCTCTGTCAATCTATTCATCTAATCTATGAATATCTTTCATCTATCTGATACATCTATTTTTTTTTGTAGACATTAATTTTTTATTGAAGGGTAGTTGACACAGAGTATTACATTACATTAGTTTCAGGTGTACAACATAGTGATTTAACATTTATATCCATGATAATTCTAGGTACCAGCTATCACCATACCAAGTTGTTACAATATTTTGACTATATTCCTTATGCTATACATTACATCCCGGTTACTTATTTATTTTACAACTGAAAGTGTGTACGGTTTTTTTTTCTTTTGTTTGTGAGGGCATCTCTCATATTTATAGATCAAATGGTTGTTAACAACAATAAAATTCTGTATAGGGGAGTCAATGCTCAATGCACAATCATTAATCCACACCAAGCGTAATTTTTGTCAGTCTCCAATCTTCTTAGGCATAACAAACAAGTTCTTACATGGAGTACAAATTCTTACATAGTGAATAAGTTACATGGTGAACAGTACAAGGGCAGTCATCACAGAAACTTTCAGTTTTGCTCATGCATTATGAACTATAAACAGTCAGTTCAAATATGAATACTCATTTGATTTTCATACTTGATTTATATGTGAATACCACATTTCTCTCTTTATTATTATTTTTTAAAATAAAATGCTGAAGTGGTATGTAGATACAAGATAAAGGTAGAAAACATAGTTTAGTGTTGTAAGAGAGAAAATGTAGATGATCAGGTGTGTGCCTGTAGACTATGTGTTAATCCAAGCTAGACAAGGGCAATAAAACATCCACGTATGCAGATTTATCTTAGAACAGGGGGGGTGAGGTTCTAAGCCTCACCTCTGTTGATCCCCAATTTCTCACCTAATGACCCCCCTGCAACTGTGCCTGTCTTAGGTTTTTCCTCCCTTGAGAAATCTTACCCGTCTCTGGCTAACCAGTCATCTTCTGGAGCCATACAGGGAAATGTAAAATTGGCTTGTGAGAGAGAAGCCTTATTGTTTGAAATGGCTGCTTTTTATTTCTTTGCATATTTATACCCTGTAGATTCTATGCCCAGCATTTGTCTTGAGGAATCTTTAACACTTGGAAGAATTATGATACTCGGTAACTTTGATATGAAGCACGAATTCTATTTAAGGATTGTAATTAGGAAGGAAGGAGTAAAGCTATAGAAGTAGTAGGCGGAAGAAAAAATGGGAAGATTGATTATTTCTTTGACATATCTTCTTGTAGAGTAACTTCAGCATGTATAGGTTTTAAGCTACTACTTAAATTGTGCTCACACTTTAACATAATAGGAGGATAGTTACATAACCAAAGCATACCTGTAATTGCCAACCACCTAAAGTGAAACCAAGAAAACCAGTTCGGCACCTTAGGCATTTGTGAAAACCTATCTAGGATATGGTCGATATTGTCCAACTGAACTTGAACAGTCTGAGAGAAATCAGAAAAATTAAAACAACCCATTCCTGGGGAATGTTCACATCCCTTATGTTCTTTTAACAGTAAATAGTCTGTAGTTGTAAGATTTTGGAGCACTACAATTTGCACTACTAATTCTTGGTTGAGTTCCAACAGTATAGATCCAGTCAAATTTGTTCTTTACTTTTTGCTCAGGCCAGCTTAGATATCTCCTTCTTCATTCCCATGGCAAATCCAGGAACTGGTGGGATGAGTGCATCTAAGCTGTAGCTCCGTTTGGATCTTTTTTGGGGTTTTTTGATGATCATCATCTGGTATGAGTCTTCCAGAGAGTGCTGATGTTGGAAGTTCTTTTCAATAACGAATCTTAGTTCATTTTCGGGTTAGCACAATTAGGCTTTGATCCTCTGTATAAACACAAAAAGATCTTTTGCCTACACTTTTATATGCCCTTTATACCCTTTTGTAGAACTCATTGGATGTTACCACACAGGAACTGCCAGTTTTCCTTTTTTGTTTTTTGGTATCACTAATCTACACTTACATGACGAACGTTATGTTTACCAGGCTCTCCCCTATACCAGGTCCCCCCTATAAACCCCTTTACAGTCACTGTCCATCAGCATAGCAAAATGTTGTAGAATTACTACTTGCCTTCTCTGTGTTGTACAGCCCTCCCTTTTCTCCTACACCACCATGCATGCTAATCTTAATACCCCCCTACTTCTCAGCCTCCTATCCCTCCCTACACACCCATCCTTCCCAGTCCCTTCCCCTTTGGTACCTGTTAGTCCATTCTTGAGTTCTGTGATTCTGCTGCTGATTTGTTCCTTCAGTTTTTCCTTTGTTCTTATATTCCACAGATAAGTGAAATCATTTGGTATTTCTCTTTCTCCGCTTGGCTTGTTTCACTGAGCATAATACCCTCCAGCTCCATCCATGTTGCTGCAAATGGTAGGAATTTCCCTTTTCTTATGGCTGAGTAGTATTTCATTGTATATATGTACCACATCTTCTTTATCCATTCATCTGTCGATGGACATTTAGGTTGCTTCCAATTCTTGGATATTGTAAATAGTGCTGTGATAAACATAGGGGTGCACTGTTCTTTCTCATACTTGATTACTGCATTCTTAGGGTAAATTCCTAGGAGTGCAATTACTGCATCAAATGGTAAGTCTGTTTTGAGCATTTTGATGTACCTCCATACTGCCTTCCACAATGGTTGAACTAACTTACATTCCCACCAGTAGTGTAGGAGGGATCCCCTTTCTCCACAGCCTCGCCAACATTTGTTGTTGTTTGTCTTTTGAATGGCAGCCGTCTTTACTGGTGTGAGGTGATACCTCATTATAGTTTTAATTTGCATTTCTCTGATAATTAGTGATATGGAGCATCTTTTCCTGTGTCTGTTGGCCATCTGTATTTATTTTTTGGAGAACTGTCTGTGCAGTTCCCCTGCCCATTTCTTAATTGGGTTATTTGTTTTTTGTTTGTTGAGGCGTGTGAGCTCTTTATATATACTGGGCATCAAGCCTTTATCGGATGTGTCATTTTCAAATATATTCTCCCATACTGTAGGGTTCCTTTTTGTTCTATTGATGGTATCTTTTGCCGTTGAGAAGCTTTTCAGCTTAATATAGTCCCACTTATTCATTTTTGCTGTTGTTTTCCTTGCCCGGGGAGATATGTTCAAGAAGAGGTCACTCATGTTTAGGTCTAATAGGTTCTTGCCTATGTTTTCTTCCAAGAGTTTAATGGTTTCATGACTTACATTCAGGTCTTTGATCCATTTTGAGTTTACTTTTGTATATGGGGTTAGACATTGGTCCAGTTTCATTCTCCTACATAGAGCTGTCCAGTTTTGCCAGCACTATCTGTTGACGAGACTGTCATTTCGCCATTGTATGTCCATGGCTCCTTTATCAAACATTAATTGACCATATATGTCTGGGTTAATGTCTGGATTCTCTAGTCTGTTCCATTGGTCTGTGGCTCTGTTCTTGTGCCAGTACCAAATTGTCTTGATTACTATGGCTTTATAGTAGAGCTTGAAGTGGGGGAGTGATATCCCCCTACTTTATTCTTCTTTCAAAGTATTGCTTTGACTCTTCGGAGTCTTTGGTGTTTCCATATGAATTTTTGAATTATTTGTTCCATTTCATTGAAGAATGTTGCTGGTAGTTTCATAGGGATTGCATCAAATCTGTATATTGCTTTGGGCAGGATGGCCATTTTGACGTTATTAATTCTAATTAGCCACGAGCGTGGGATGAGTTTCCTTCTGTTAGTGTCCCCTTTAATTTCTCTTAAGAGTGACTTGTAGTTTTCAGAGTATATGTCTTTCAATTCCTTGGTTAGGTTTATTCCAATGTATTTTTTTTTGATGCAATTGTGAATGGAGTTGTTTTCCTGATTTCTGTTTCTGTTGGTTCATTGTTAGTGTATAAGAAAGCCACTGATTTCTGTTTGTTGATTTTGTATTCTGCAACTTTGCTGTATTTCAATGTAAGTTCTAGTAGTTTTGGTTTGGAGTCTTTAGGGTTTTTTATGTACAATATCATGTCATCTGCAAATAGTGACAGTTTAACTTCTTCTTTACTGATCCGGATTCCTTGTATTTCTTTATTTTGTCTGATTGCCGTGGCTAGGACCTCCAGTACTATGTTAAATAACAGTGGAGAGAGTGGGCATCCCTGTCTAGATCCCGATCTCAGAGAAAATGCTGTCAGCTTCTCGCTGTTCAAAATAATGTTGGCTTTGGGTTTATCATAGATGGCCTTTATTATGTTGAGGTACTTGCCCTCTATTCCCATTTTGCTGAGAGTTTTTATCATGAATGGATGTTGAACTTTGTCAAATGATTTTTCAGCATCTATGGAGATGATCATGTGGATTTTGTCTTTCTTTTTGTTTATGTGGTGGATGATGTTGATTTACTTTCGAATGTTGTACCATCCTTGCATCCCTGGGATGAATCCCTCTTAGTCATGGTGTATGATGCTTTTGATGTATTTTTGAATTCAGTTTGCTAATATTTTGTTGAGTATTTTTGCATCTATGTTCATCAGGGATATTGGTCTGTAGTTTTCTTTTTTGTTGGGGTCCTGGCCTGGTTTTGGTATTAGGGTGATGCTAGCTTCATAGAATGAGTTCGGCAGTATGCCCTCCTTCTCTATTTTTTGGAAAACTCTAAGGAGAATGGGTTTTATGTTGTCCCTGTATGTCTGATAAAATTCCAAGGTAAATCCATCTGGCCCGGGGGTTTTGTTCTTTGGTAGTTTTTTGATTACCGCTTCAATTTCGTTGCTGGTAATTGCTCTGTTTAGATTTTCTGTTTCTTTCTGGGTCAGTCTTAGAAGGTTGTATTTTTCTAGGAAGTTGTCCATTCCTCCTAGGTTTCCCAGCTTGTTAGCATATAGGTTTTCATAGTATTCTCTAATAATTATTTGTATTTCTGTGGGGTATGTCGTTATTTTTCCTTTCTCGTTTCTGATACTGTTGATTTGTGTTGACTCTCTTTTCTTCTTAATAAGTCTGGCTAGAGGCTTATTTATTTTGTTTATTTTCTCGAAGAACCAGCTCTTGGTTTCATTGATTTTAGCTATTGTTTTATTCTTCTCAATTTTATTTATTTCTTCTCTGATCTTTATTATATCCCTCCTTCTGCTGACCTTAGGCCTCTTTTCTTCTTCTTTTTCCAATTTTGATAATTGTGACTTTAGACCATTCATTTGGGATTGTTCTTCCTTTTTAAAATATTCTTGAATTGCTATATACTTTCCTCTTAAGACTGCTTTTGCTGTGTCCCACAGAAGTTGGGGCTTACAGTTGTTGTCATTTGTTTCCATATAATGCTGCGTCTTCATTTTGATTTTGTCATTGATCCATTGACTATTTAGGAGCGCGTTGTTAAGCCTCCATATGTTTGTGAGCCTCTGCTTTCTTTGTACAGTTTATTTCTAGTTTTATGCCTTTGTGGTCTGAAAAGGTGGTTATTAGGATTTCGATCATTTGGAATTTTCTGCAGCTCTTTTTGTGGCCTAGTATGCGGTCTATTCTGGAGAATGTTCCATGTTCACTTGAGAAGAATGTATATCCTGTTGATTTTGGATGTACAGTTCGACAGATGTCTATTAGGTCCATCTGCTCTACTGTGTTGTTCAGTGCTTCCGTGTCCTTAGTTATTTTCTGCCCGGTGGATCTATCCTTTGGGGTGAGTGGTGTGTTGAAGTCTCCTAGAATGAATGCATTGCAGTCTATTTCCCCCTTTAGTTCTGTTAGCATTTGTTTCACATATGCTAGGGCTCCTGTGTTTGGTGCATATATATTTAGAATGGTTATATCCTCTTGTTGGACTGAGCCCTTTATCATTATGTAGTGTCCTTCTTTATCTCTTGTTTTTTTTTTTTGAAGTCTATTTTGTATGATATTAGTACTGCAACCGCTGCTTTCTTCTCACTGTTTCGTTGAAATATGTTTTTCTATCCCAGGACTTTTAGTCTCTACATGTCTTTGGGTTCGAGGTGAGTTTCTTGTAAGCAGCATATAGATGGGTCTTGCTTTTTTATCCATTCTATTACTCTGTGTCTTTTGATTGGTGCATTCAGACCTTTATCATTTAGGTTGACTATTGAAAGATATATACTTATGGCCATTGCAGGATTTAAATTCGTGGTTACCAAAGGTTCAAGTTTAGCCTCTTTAGTATCTTACTGCCTAACTTAGCTTGCTTATTGAGCTGTTATATACATTTTTTGCAGATTCTTTTCTTCGCTCCCTTCTTATTCCTCCTCCTCGATTCTTCATACGTTGGATGTTTTGTGCTGTGGTCTTTCTTGGAGTGCTCCCATCTAGAGAAGTCCATGTAAGATGTTCTGTACAGGTGGTTTGTGGGAAGCAAATTCCCTCAGCTTTTGTTTGTCTGGGAATTGTTTAATCCACTGTCATATTTGAATGATAGTCGTGCTAAATACAGTATCCTTGGTTCATGGCCCTTCTGTTTCATTGTATTAAATATATCATGCAATTCTCTTCTGGCCTGTAGAGTTTCTGTCGAGAAGTCTGATGTTAGCCTAGTGGGTTTTTCTTTATAGGTGATCTTTTTCTCTCTAGCTGCCTTTAAAACTCTTTCCTTGTCCTTGATCTTTGCCAATTTAATTATTATGTGTATTGGTGTTGTCCTCCTTGGATCCTTTCTGTTGGGGGTTCTGTGTATTTCCATGTTCACTTCAATTATTTCCTCCCCCAGTTTTGGGAAGTTTTCAGCAATTATTTCTTCTACAATACTTTCCATGTCTTTACCTATCTCTTCTTCTTCTGTAACCCCTATAATACGGATATTGTTCCTCTTGGATTGTTCACACAGTCCTCTTAATATTGTTTCATTCCTGGAGATCTTTTTATCTCTCTCTATGTCAGCTTCTATGCATTCCTCTTCTCTGGTTTCAATTCCATCAATGGCCTCTTGCATCCTATCCATTCTGCTTATAAACCCTTCCAGAGTTTTTTCATTTCTGTGATCTCCTTTCTGGCATCTGTGATCACCCTCTGGACTTCATCCCATATCTATTGCATATTTCTCTGCATCTCTGACAGCATTTTTATGATTATATTTTGAATTCTTTGTCCGGACGTCTGGTTAGGTCTGTCTCCTTCTCTGGTGTTGCCTCTGTGATCTCTCTCTGCCTGTAGCTTTGTCGTTTCATGGTGATAGGAATAGTTTGCAGAGCTGGGATGAGTGACGGCTGGAAAGACTTCCCTTCTTGTTGGTTTGTGGCCCTCCTCTCCTGGGAGAACAGTGACCTCTAGTGGCTTGTGCTGGGCAGCTACGTGCAGACACGGTTTCTGCTTCCTGCCCTTCTGCTATGGATTTCATCTCAGCTTTTGCGGTGGGCACGGCCTGGCTCGGGCACCTGCTCCAAAGTGGTTGAGTCGCGTTTGAGGGGGGCTTCTGGCAGGCTATTTATCTCCATAAGGGGCCTCCCTGCTCCATGCAGCCCATTGGTTAGGGTGCCCAGAGATCCCGGGATTCCCTACCTCTGGATTAAGTATCCCACCCTGCCACCTTAACACTTCCAAAAAGTACCCGCCAAAACAAAACAATGACCACAAATAAAAAAGAAAAAAAGAAAAAAGAAAAGGTGGCCGCTCATTTTTCTTTATTCTTGGGCGCTAGCCTCAGGCATCTGCTCACCGGTCTTGCTGCCATGTTTCCCTAGGATTGGGGTCCCTATCCCTTTAAGACTTCCAAAAAGCACTCGCCAAACAAAACAGCAAAAAAAAAAAAAATGGTCGCTCGCTTTTCTGGTGTTCTCCGGCACCAGGCCTCTGGTGCCCGCTCACTGTTCTTGCTGCCCAGTTTAACTAGTACTGGGATCCCTATCCCTTTTAGACTTCCAAAATGCGCTCACCAAAACAAAGCAGAAAAAAAAATGAGCGCTCGCTTTTCTGGTGTCCTCCGGAGCCAGGCCTCCGTTGCCCGCTCACTGTTCTTGCTGCCTTGTTTTCCTTGTATCCAGGGTCCCCTGAGTACACACTGTGTCTGCACTCTGGGAAGAATGGCTGGGGCTGGGTGTTCGGCAATCCTGGGCTCCGTCTCCCTCCCGCTCTGCCTATCCTTATCCTGCTGGGTACTGGGGTGATGGGTGCACGGCTCCCGCCAAGCCAGAGTCTGTATCTTACCCCCTTCATGAGGTGCTAGGTTCTCTCAGGTGCGGATGTGGTCTGGATATTGTCCTGTGTCCTGTGTTCTTTATTCTAGGAAGGGTTGTCTTTGTTATATTTTCATAGATATATGTGGTTTTGAGAGGAGATTTCCGCTGCTCTACTCACGAGGCCATCTTCCAATCCCTCCTCCTGGTATATACTTCTTGATATCACATTTATATCTACCCACTTGATCTTACATTTCAAAATTCTCTTCTGAGCAGACCATTGATATAGGGCTAGTAACATGACTCTATATCATGTAGGCCTGGTTTTAAAAATATTAATGATTATGAGATATTCCTATCAACAATTACTAAAAGAAACAATCAATATTGCCACCTTTACTGGGCAACCTGCATAGAATTAATACTTCTAGGTCTGCCTTTAGATGGAATAATACACTCCATTAAATTACATCTATACCTATAAAAGAGGAGAGAAAAGAGTGATAGAAATTTTAATGCCTTAACATTTTAATAGCTTCCTATAGAAGAAACCATTGTTTTATAGTCCTAAAAATCTATCAAATACTGAAGTAAAAAAGTTTGACAAAAGTCAGATCCACAATAAATAGCTACTCCGAAAATGACATATTCATCTTATATGGCTTTCCAATTTTTTAAAAAACATTATGAAAACATGGAATTCTTTTAAATGAAAAAAATTAAAAACATGAAAGTAAAGAACACACTTGTGATACCACAGGCCCTTTAAGAAGATTCCAGAAAGAAATGGCCTGTGCCTCTAGCTCCTGGTGAGGATGCCACCCCCCAGTGACTCAGTGGCCAGGAAGACTATACACTGAACCCCAGAGCCAAGGGTAAATCCCATTGCTCCACTGCCGACACTCCATACTGTCAAACTTTTATTTAATGTCCAGCCCAATACTGACATGAGACACTTTTATTTTTCATCCAGTGAGCAAACAAATACAAGTATTTTAACAAGAGAAAACAAAAAGAGCCAAATTTGGCTCTTATTCCTCATTAAAACTTATAGAGTGTCAAGCTCCAAACACCAAGGAAGATGCTGAGGCCGTATCGGGAGACTTAACCACCCGGGAAAGGCAGGGAGAGGTGGAGAGAAGCATAGAGCGATCGCCCATGATCGTCTCTGACATTTTACAGGTCTCACTGTGGGGATCCCGGGCTGCGGCAGGAGTTTGCTTCATGTGCTCGAGGCCACGTCTGTCACCCTTCAGCCCCACTGCTGCATCCCAAGGCCCGCGATCTTGGCTGTGTTCATGCTAGGAGGGTTGACGTGGGTCCTGTCTGCGCAGCAGACCTGGGGAAACATTGCAGACTCAACACTAACAGAACAAAAATGCCCTAACTCATTTACTTTTCACTCCGACCCATTGTATGGGCGTCTCCATCCTCATTTTGTACATGAGGAAATTGAGGTTTAGAGAGATTACAGAGGTTGGAAGTGATTACAACCATTAAAAGATGTCTCAGGATGCAATCATGGGACTCCTGTCCAGGGTGAGGGTAGAAATGGCAAAAGCATCCCCTTTAAAAAGACGTGTGTTTCCTACATTTTCTAGTTGCTCCTGAGTAGCAAGGGGAAAGAAACCTCGAGGAAGTGTGAGGTAGTGGATGGAGGCAGAGTGGCCTTGGGGACGCCAGGTGTATGGGAGTTGCCATCAGTCCTCACAGCATTCCTGGGAGGCATTGGCATCGTCCCCATTTGCTCACAAGGGGCTAAGGCTACTGCTCCACATGGGCCCCTGGCCACATAGGCAGGAAATGGAGTTGCTGAAAGGGGAGACCTGCCCACTCTCATCAGCTGCCCCTGAACTCTCCCTCTGCTGGGATATGCCCCAAGCTGCACTGTGTGCCTATTATTTACTTAATGCTCATGCAGCCGCCTACGTGGTGTTTCACTGTGCATTTACAATCACCTAGTGTTAGAGCTTTGAGAATGTCGCATGAAATGCAGTCTCTTTAGTTTTCAGTCCTTGCATTGTTTCCAAGTTTTGGGCATTCTGAGAACAGTCAGGCAGGGGACACATTGTCCATTTTTACAATATTTCATCTCTGGGTCTGAAAAACCTAGAGATCAGAAGAGGGGAAAAAGTCATAAAATATGCGGAGAAGATTAAAGTTGTGTGTTTTCTAAAAGAATTAAAAATGGAGAAAAGTTATTTCTCTATTCATTCAACTAGCCTAAGTAACAAGCAACACCTCAGGTCACCTCTTAACATCACTCCACATGACAGCAAGTAGCCTCCTCGACATTACCATTACTCATTTGAGGCTGACACTGAGTTTATTCTAAGTATCACTTAATTTCTTCACCCCACCATCATAGAATTATGTGTTTACACCTTTTATGACTTTATGTTCTTGAAATTAGCTGTGAATCAGGAAAATGCTTGCCTGGAGCTGCTGCATTTCTTGATATTATAAAGTGAGAGTCACATGTGTAATACACATGTCTGAGTTGTGATGTTCTGTGAAAGTTTGCAAATAGGTCCTTTGGAACAAAAGGGAAAATGTTGGATTTTCCTTTTGTGGGGCAAGGTAATGCTCAGAGAAATGTTGGGAGCTGGGCTCTGAACTCTGCCTCTGCTCCTCAAGGTGGCATTCTGAGTCCTGCTCTTGTGGAGGGTGAGGAGGTGAGCAGGGACCTGGGAGATTCCTGGCTGACGGGCAGGACTCTGGGTCCTGTGGGAGGTGGGGGTATGACTGCCTAACAATTCATTAATCTGTCCATCTGTTTTAGGCAGTGTTCTGAGTTTGTGTTATATTTAACAGTTTAAAAATTAGGTTGGCTTTAAAGAGGCTTACTGTATACAAGGCAGGGTACCAAGCTCCACAGGTTTATGATCCTTTGTGTATGTTTCATTCAGAGTCGAATCTTCAGCACCTAGAAAAGTTCCTGGCTTCTAGTAGGGACTTGATAAACATTTTTTTAGAAAGATTACAACAGATGAAAAAGTCATGAATTCACTCATTCCTTCATTGAGATGGGATATGTGGTAAAATAGGGATGCCAGCAAGGATTTAGGTTCATTTGGTGGGTCTGGGTTGGAGCCTAGGAATCAGAATTGCTTTTAACTTTTTATCATAAATATTTCCAAACACACAGGAAAATAGAGTATAATGACTGCCTATATATCCATTACCTAGATTAATAGTTATTAACAGTTTTGCCATGTTTATATCATCAATTTTTTTAGCCAAAATATTTTAAATAAGTTAAATGGACATCATGAAAATCAGAACATTTTCCTTCTTAAAATCAATACCATTGTATAGCTAACATAAGTAATGGTAGTTTTCTATTATCATCATCTAATAACTGATCCATATTCAAAATTTTCCAAAAGCTCCAAAAATTGTATGTTACCCCCGTTTTTGTCCTACCAGGATCCACTCTCCACTGTATTTGGTTGCCACATCTCTTAAGTCACTTATAATCTAGAATGGTGCTCCCCTGCCCCTTTCTCTAGCATGACATTAACTTGGTGAAGAGACAAGGCCAGATGTCCCTCAGAATGGCCTAGTTTCTGAATTTGCCCAGCTTCTGAATTTTTGGTGGCATTTACCTTATTTCACTTACCCATGAATTCTCTGTAACTGGAATGTGGATATAGAGGCTGAATTACATTCAGGTTAAACATTTCAGGCAAGACATCATCATTGATGCTGTATGATATTACTTTACCTCATGAGGTACATCTAACTGACTCTTTATCAGTAGTAAAGACAGTCTCATCTCTCCTTCATAAAGTTCTATTTCTTTTTTTAAACCATAAAATAATCTGTGGAGTCAGTATTGAGCAGTACTAGGGGATCCAGCTCTCCATAAATGTATCACCTAATTAATGGCTTAATCATCCATTGATGATTCTTGCCTCCATCAGTGACTTCACCAGGGGTTGCAAAATGTTGATTTCTCTATTTTTATTATTCCTTTTATGTTTATTAGTTGGCCATCTTTGTCAGAGAGAAAGAGCGAGGGTGAGATTCATCTAATCAACTGCTTCTTCTGGAAAGGCAAGGTAAATAGTTATGTATTTGGATTGTCCCTTTAATAGTAAGGAGTAGACCTCTAATGTTTTTCCCTGTTTTATCTTTGTTTTTCTCTTTTCTGAGTATCATTTTATAGACTTACAGGTTTGCATACAGTCAGTGGATTTCATTCATTTTGAAGTTGCAATTTCCCATCTTTGGCCAATAAGAGCCCCTTCAAACTGCCTATTTTCCTGGCACAGGAAGGTGTCCCCAGCTCACCAAGTGCACTCCCTCTCCCAGACCCAGAACCAGCCACATCTCTAAAGAGACCTGTTTCCTTTCATGGGGAAACTAGTTAAAGACAAAACTCTGGCTGCTGAGGGTGCTCACTGCCACTGGGTCATCAATGCTTCTAGGCTCTTCAATGGTCAAAAATAGGGAAAATACAAAGGTATATATTTTTAAATTATTGTTCATATTGAAATTTCCTATACAAATGTAACAATACTGAAGTTCTACTTTAACTTAAATTGTTATACTTACATTGCTTTTCTCTTACACAGAAAACATTTGCTAATATTAACATATATATTTCTGAATCTTTTAATACATATATTAGTTCTAAAATAACAATATCAGTATTACTGCTTTTAACTCCTGAGTTAAACTTTACATTTCTTTTATCCTGAGAACACATCCCACTAAGCAGGTTAAGTATTTGCCTTAAAGCATTGCAACAATTATTTTCTTGATCTGTTACCAATTAGGGATGTAAGTGCACTTACTTTCAATTTTAGGAACTCTTGTTTTAAATATTTAAGGATTTACTTGGTCAAAAAATCAACATTAAATAAAAACACATGAGTCTTGCTTCCATCTCTGTCAACTCTATCTTCTGATTAAAAAAAAAATGTGTGCATTTGAACTTTTTGTCTTGCCCTTGTTCTTTCCCCCCTTCTCTTCTGGAAATGTGTTGTTGTAGAGCTCCTAAGGAGGTCTGAGTGAGGTAGGTGGCTGTGTAGGTTGTGTAGGGATGCTGTGATGACTGAAGCAGGGCCCAGAGCCCAGGCAGGATGAAGAGGGCAGCCTCAGTATGTGGTGGCCTGGCCTGGTATCGGTAGTCCGAGCCTGATCAGGGTTTGGAGGGAATATAGAGGGGGGCTACATTGGAGCCCCAGCAAGGTGTGGGCTTCCACACAGTGTTTCCAACTGTTGCAGGTAGCAGAGTACAGGTGGAGGGAGGAGAGTGTCTGCGGTGGGGAAATGGGCAGAGACAGCTGGGGAGCTTGTGTACACACAGGTGGAGCACAGTCTACAAAATATATCTATGCACATAGAAATAAATATATATGTGTCTGTGTACACACAGACATGTTCATGTATTCCTCTGTACCCAGCACTGTCTGATAACTCAGGGTAACATTTTAAGTTTTAGATTTTTCTGTGAGTATATATATACAAATTTTTAATAGTAAAAACGTACACAAACCAAAAGGACTGGACTGGGTTAGGCAAACACATTCTTCCCATTTTCTGCCTGAAACCTGGAAGGAGGGGCAATTCCCCTGTGTGCACTGCACCCACTCACATTTCCACCCCTCCAACCATGGCTCCTATTTCATCCCAAGTCTATTCAGACGCCTTTTAACCAGGCTCTCTGCACTCACACCTGGCGTCTCTCTGCCATAAGCCAGTGAGCTTCCACAATTCACAGCTCTGCCCGTCTCCTCTTGCTGGTGCCCATTAATGCATGAAGGCCACTTCCTGGCTGGCCTTTTCCATCTTCTCCAGTCTCATCATTTATCACTTCCTTTTTCCACTCTTTCAACATTCACCCTTTGCTCCAGCCCTACTTACAGACATGCGCTTCTCCCACACAACATGCTATTTGATGTTTGGGGTTGTGTACTTAGTTGCTTCTGTGTGGTTTTTCTCCTTCCTCTAGAATATGGGGTGAGGCGAGTGGAGGTCTTGTCTGTTCTATGTAAAGCTGCATTCCCAGAATTTTGAATGATTTCTGGCACTTCAAAGACACGTTTATAGTATTTGTTGTATAGATGATGGGATGAATTCTCCAGTACATTTGCACATGCTGTACCTTATGTTTAAACTGTCTTCGTTCTCCCAATGCCCTTCATGATTTAAATACTATTTCTCTTGTAAAACTTAGTTAAAATATCAATTATTCCATGGAGATATTGCTAAGATCTATTCCTCACCCAAGAAATACACACACACACACACACACACACACACACACACACACACACACATGCACAGTTGGGTAATCTCTCTCCTCTGAGCTTCCCTCACATACCACCTCCATGTATAAGTCCCATGAACAGCTGGCTGTTCAGAAAAGATTAATTCTCCCCCTTCATCCTGTAGAATTGTTACCAGAAAATGGCTGCCCAGGTACTGCATTATGTGGGGCCAATGTGACCAGCTCTGACAAATGGCTTGTGGGCACCACTTCCAAACCTAGTACAAAAAATATTCCTGTGACACCCTCTAGTTTCCTCTTTCTTCTACCTGTTGACTGGATGTGAAGTATCCAAAAGAGAACTCTAAGGCCATGGGAATAGTTATAGCCACATGAAAACTACCTTGCAAACTCCTGCACTATTCTGCAATGACGGCAGGAAATGCCATCTATTGTGGCTAGCAACAGGGCTTGGGGCCCTTTGTTACTGAGGTTACCCTTCCCAACTTTCACAGCATGCCTTTACACAGCACAGAGTGCTGTCACTGCCATGCATCTCTCCTTGTCTGTAGTCTGAGCTACTTGGGGCAGGGAATGTGTGTCACATCCCACATGACCAGGGTGTAGTCCATGGTCTGGCATATAACTTTGAGCAGTTAATCTGTCTGGCAGTGGGTTGATGACTCAGAAAATGTAAGACAAGGCCAGTTATTGCTTTTCTCCCTGACAAAGGTTTTCCTGTGAATTCGTCTGCTATTTCCACTATAGATGATGTTTTACCTTGAGCATCACTGGGGCCCCCTCCTCTCTGCTGAGACACTTCACCTGTCTTCCCAAGGCCCTGTGCTGGCAGGCTGTTCATCTAAGGCTCTACCCACGGAGCTCACGGAGGAGAACTAATTTTTGAAAAGCCATCTACGCCTGACCTTTATTCTACCCTGCTCTGAAACACTTTATTTTTTTTTTGTTTTATGTGTCAATTTTTCCCTGTTCACAATGAAATTGTGCCTAATTTCCATTCTCCTTTCCAGCTTAAACTGGTCTTTACTGCTTCTTGCTTTGGTGGCTTTATTCTGGTGAGCCCTACATTCAGTTGAGATTGTAAAACAAAATTAGGTAGGCGTTATTTGTTTCTAAAACAAAGTGCAAAAACAAAGTGGACTTTTCAGTTCTAAGCTCACATCCAGCTCACCACATCAAGTAATCCACTGAGGTCTGGTGGGAAGATCACTTAAAATAATCATTAATAACAGTAGAAGTTACCATCTCAAGGATCTATGTACTGGGCACTATAGTAGACACCTAAAATGCCTCATTTTTATGGTCTGTTCAGGATACTTGAAACATTGAACAGAGGCAATATTGATGAGTATGTCAGGATACACAGCATACACCTAGACTTGCCCAGAAATAGCAGTTCAAATGGTGACCCTGGCCACATGTCAAATGAAGGAACAGTGACAGGGTGGAGCAGGCAGCTTATCAGGTCACACAGCTTGGGAGGTGGGAGGATTCAAAGACAGGTGTGCCTGACCCCAAAGCTCATGTTCTATTGCCTTTGTCTAAAGTCCTGGGGAGAGTGGGAGAAGGTGGGAAGGCAGAGGGTGGAAGTGAGGAGAAGGGGAGATGAGGGTGATAGACTGGTTATATCAGCCTGATCAGCTGATCAGACCCCCAGACTGCCATTCCCACTGCCTAGCTGCCCCCTTCTGGGATGCAAAGACACATGGAGAGTATGGTGGGAAACAGTCAACACATGTTCAGTAATGATGACTTTCTAAATTTTTCTTGGAGAAAGAAAGAGAAAGTGAGAAAAAAGCAACCAAAACAGAGGCTTGGGAACCACAAGGTAATCTAAAGAGGTTAATGGGAAATCAAACACCTGAGGCTTCACAGAAGACCCAAGGTTTTACCAGAAATTGTAACTTATGTTTCAGCTTTAAGACTATTTCATGACTCAACCAAAGTTGTCAGGAAATTGTTTACCATTGCATATGCAGGTGGGTTTATACAATAAAGCCTCACGTTAGCAAATGCTTATCACAGAATAAGAAACTTCATTTGACTTGTGAATGCTATATTGTTTCAAATCTGTTACTTTATAAATAAATGTTTTACTTCTGCATTTTACATTAGCTAACATGCCTTGGTTGCATCTGAAGAAATATGAAATTTAAAGAAATGACAAGCACTTCAACTGAACAAAAAATCAATCCCACGGGGTATCTTAAATGGCAGTTCATACTGAGTCACTTGATTGATGTGACTCTGCCTATTTCCCTTCAAGTGCTATAAACAGATATTTATCCAGTCCACATACAGCACATTAATTCGTGGAAAGGTACAATTATTTCTGCAAGTAAACCTGCCAAATGTTAGAAATGAGTTAGGAGGCAGCAACATGGAGATTGAGTTCTGAAAGTTTTAGGATGGAAAAATTTGGTAAAGAAAACAGCAGAGAGAAAGAGAGAAGGAGCATTAAAAAATCTTCAACCCAAATCATGATAGGCTCAGGGTTGGGGAGAAAAGCTGGGTTTTGCATTTTTCTGATAGCTGCTGGTTCTGATGCTGTCATTTGCATATCAGCTCACTTTTCCATTAGATCTCATGTCCCTGACAGGTCAGCACTGACGGTACAGGAGATGCAGCTGAACAAATATCCATTTTTTAAACAAGGTAAAAGAAATGTTTTAAACTGAAACTGCTGCCACTAATATCTAGCTGTGTTTCTACCAATCTGTGTTCTTACATCTTAATGCTTTCCTGTATTAATAGCCTTTCCTGAAATCCCCTGATGAGCTCTGTTTGGTTAATTCATTCTCCTTGGCCATCAGTGATCTAGAGAATTCCTGAAAGGTCATCTTGCCATTCAACAATGCTGTGACACAGACTGGTGCAGCGTCATTTGATGAATAGGAAGAGTCTTAGCCTCCGCTGGTAGTACAGGTAAGGCTGCAGTGAAACCACCATTTGCAGATGAGGCATATTTTTGCCTCTGGGAAAATGCAGGCATCAGCTGTCAGTTCATTTTGAGTTTACAAAATGAGCTAAGTTTCAGGAAATTGTTTTATACCCTTCAGAAATGATCACAAAGGTGTTATCTTTGTCTCTTACATACTCAGGAAGACTTGTAAATGTCTTCCCCATCTAATCTTGTCCAGTTATGTCTCTTTATGATAACCAGTTGGAAGGAAAAGTATTGCCCATCAGCACTTAGTGCTGAAATATGACTCAGCAAATTATCCTCAGTTGAATGATTCATTTCCAAGTCTCCTCAATTCATTTGAGTGATATTACATCATATGTGCACAACTGCAGGGTTAACTAGGTATTATTTATTAAGCATTTATTATGTACCATGCCCAGGACTAAACATTTTACATTCATTGACTCATTTAAGCCTCATAAATACAATTTGAGGTAAATACTATTATTATCTCACTTTATGGATATTCAAGAACAATATTTAGTAGAAGAATTAAAACACAAATTTGTCTTACTCCAGACAGACTTATAACTTCTGTAGAATGATTCTAGGAGTGGCTAAGACTACAGATTCTAGGTCATCTCAACCACTGTAATGATGGGGTCCAGGATATGCTACCCCAAACTATGGTAACTTGGCATGTTGAATATTTTAAAATGAAGGAGTTTGGTAAAATCAAAGAGGCAGGAAGTTCACTCTGACCTTCTCCCTGTCCTTATATCCTGAAACAGATCATATATTCCTTATGACACGTGCCCTCCCTATACGCAGAGGAAAGGAGAATCCTTGTGTTTGAAGACTTAGGGACACAAAGAAGAATCATAATGAGCAGGCCTTGATAAGTTTCCCGTATTTATTACAGTACCTCATACTCATTAACCTGTACTATTTTTCCACAACTGTCCACTCATTATCAAACCCAGCACAAAAATGCTCATGGCCAACTGTTTCTGTGGGTCATCCCTTCCCTGTGAAGTCTCGCATATCACACAAAACTTATAAATAAGTGGGTGTACTTTTCTCTGGTTAGTCTGTCTGTCAGTTTAGTTTTCAGACCCAGAAATCCTAAGGTGGTCAAGAATAATGCCCCACCTCCTGCTGTGGTCCCAGTTGATGCTAAGCACAGCACTCTACAGTGGACATCATACTATCATTTATATAAGGAAACTGAAGCTCCAAGCATTTACATGACTGGCCTAAGTTAGGGCTGTTAAATGGGGTGAAAACTCAGGATATAGTTCAGATGATAGCAAAAAATATTTTAATATAGGTATGTCCAAAATATAATTCCTTCTCTGAAATTCAAATTTAACTTGTGTTTGTATGGCAACTTTAGGCTGAAGTACCAGTTCTGGTGTAACACGAGCTTCTCCTCAGAGCCCAGGGCTCTTTCCACTACTCCATGGGAGTGGTCTACACTCCCAACCCAGAGCTGCAAATGGACAGGTATAGAAACTGCCTCAGTCAGACCATCACATAGCCGTGGAAGCTAACATTTGGCAAAACAGCCACATCAGCTTTGTGGTTGGAATCTAATGCATACACCTTGGGGTCTAACATTACAACTTTTTTTAATAAGTCAACTTAGCTTTTGTTGTAAATCCTGCTTCTCCTGGGATAGTGAAAATACAGCTTTCTGACCCTCTCCCTGGATGTGCCAACATGAACACAGAAATACAATAGAAAGTGTATATTCGTCTGGGCCTCATTCCTGACACTGGTTCCTAAAGACCTGGGAATTTCCTGGGTAATAGCAGCATCTTTTATTGTAAGTAGGTGGTTCTGGGTGGGCTCTGCTTGGGTGCCTGAAAGGCAGAAAGCCCAAGTCATGACTAGAAGCTTGGAATTTTCAGCCTCACCCCTCCATTCTCCAGAGAAAGGGGAGCGGATAAAAACAGAGTTAATAATAGGTCATACCTGTGTCTCAACAATTGGAGTTTGGAGAGATTCAAGGTTGGTAAACACATCCATGTGGTGTACTGGGAGGGTGATGAGTCTCAACCCCACAGGGAAGAATGAAGCCTTCTGCTGGCTCAAGGGAGATCCCTCACAGTAACAAAAAAGTGTTAGAAACCATTTCTCACATGCGGTAGACCTTCTGTAACCTCCATTGATCATGGCACCAGCTTCACTGGGCAAATCGTACAAGTCTTAATGAAAGGTAATGGATGTACCCCAGTTCGCTAATGCCTTCATCTACTGAAGCACATCCTGATTTCCTTAGGCTTTTAGCCATTATGAATAGAGGTACTGTGTAAAATTGCATGGTGAATTTTGTTGAGAAACAGTTTTTCAAAGCAGTTGTCTAAATAACAGCGACGTAATTCTTGGATCCTAAAGTGAGACTTATCTTTTCAATGGTAAGATAGTTTTTAATGGTTCTTTTTTGTTTTATGGATTTTTGTGTATCTTGAGTACAAATACTTTATAAAATATGTATTTGCCAACATTTTCTCCCAGTGTGTAATTTGTGTTTGGGTTCTTTGAACAAGATTTTATAGAGTAGAAATCTTAATTCTATAAATCCCACATGATGTATCCTTTTTCTTTTTTGTATAGGATTTTGGTGTTGGTGGTTCAAAGTCATCAGCAAGAGTGTATAGATTTTCTTTCTTTTACATAGAATTTTTATAATTTTACACCTAAAAATTGTCTATGGAGAATGTTGAGTGAATTTTTGTGTGAGCTGTAAAGCTTGTGCGTACTTTCATTGCATTCTGTATGTTCTCCAACAAATTATACAAGACATGGGAAATTCCTGCAAATTGGGGTTTGATTTTCCAAAATTTGTGATTCATCAATCGAGCCACGAGGGGGCGCCACCTTCCTCGAGCTGTGAGCCCTCGTCCCATATCACATAAAACTTAGAAATAAGTGGGTGTAGTCCGCCCACCGTGGCCCTCAGGCGACACCTTTTCCCTGTCTGTGGACCTGCGTGGCGCATGCGCGATCAGGCCCCAGGACATCCTTCTGGCTCTGGCGGCAGCTGGGATTCCTCAGGCTCCCGTGCTGCACCGTCCAGGACACTGCCGTCCGCGGCCGCCATGAAAGCTCGGTTTTCTGAGGAGCCACGGGACGGAAAGGTGAGGAGAGGCTCCCCGTGTGTCGCCTGCAGAGCGCTCCCCTTCACGGGCCTGTGGAGGAAGGCCTGCGGCAGGGAAAGGGGTCTCAGTTGAATTTGGGGTAGCAGCTGATGCGACGGGTGGAGTTGAGGGGGCAGGTGGGTCCAGGACACAGCTGAGTCCGTGCCAGGGCGAGTGAGCGGCGCCCAGCACGTCCCCAGGAGCCCTTGCAGTGGGTGGATTGGCCGCACCTGCGGGAGGCACTCGAGGCTCCAGGCGTCTTTCCTGACAAGGCTCTGAGACGGTAATGGGGCAGAGGGGACTTGGTTGCTGAATGGCCTGCTTTCCTGGGGTTCAGGTCTTGCGGTGTGCTGAGCACACAGGGTGGGTTCCTGATAAAAGTCCCCTGTGTGGGGTCCGCCTGGGAGGCTCTCCCCAGTCTCAGCACGGCACTGACACAGCCCAGCTTCCCGAGGGCTCCTCCCCATCTGTGGCCTGTGACCGGACCTCGTGCGTTGCCTCCACGGGAAGAGCCGGATTGGTGAAGCAGAGGGCGCCCCGTGTTCTGTTACCACACCCACTTCTGCTTGGGCGCCACACAGGGTCTCGGTTGCTGCAGCACTGCATTGTAATGGGATGAAAGGGCACCATGCTCCTGCTCCGCTTTCCCAGGACGGCTGTGGGGATGGGGTCCCGTGCAGTTCCACCAAGCCTGCAGGGTGTTTGCATAGTTTCTGTTAGAAGTGCGATGGAATTTTGGTGAGGGTCGCAGGGGTTGTGCACATTGCTGTGTGTGGAGGGACTTGTAACAACCTAACTCTTCCCGTCCACGTCTGCAGGGTCCCCAATTTTCAGGTCTCCCACCTCCTCAGTTAAGTTTGTTCTTAGGTACCTGTAACTTCTGGAGAAAATTCCTGAACTAAATACCTTTGAGCCGAAATCAGTCAAAGGGAGAAATAAAGTGGGAGAAACTCGTTTGTTACTTACTAGTAGTCATCCACTTCAGCTTGCCCGTGTCTGTCACAACCAGGCTTCAGAAGAAGGGGCCCCACCGAACTTCTCCAGTGCAAATATGCCCTCTCTCGCCCTCGTAATTACCTGTTGATAGAGAGATGGACTATTTCTCTCCACTTCCTGGAAGCACCTACTGATGTGGAGATGCACGAAGGCTAGGTGAGATACTTTGGAAATACTACAGTTTATTCCACAGCACTTTAGTCTTATTTATTTATTTCCTTGGTATCATTAATCTTCAATGACATGAGCAACATTATGGTTACTTGTTTCCCCACATCATCAAGTCCTCAGCACACACCACATTACAGTCACTGACCATCAGTGTAGTAAGATGCTGTAGAATCACTAGTCTTCTCTGTGTTGGACAGCCCTCCCCATACCTCTCCTGGCACATTATGTGTGCTAATCATAATGCCTTTCCCCGCTTACCCTCCCTTCCCACCCTCCCTCCCCAGGGCCTTTCTCTTTGGTAACTGTTAGTCCATTCTTGTGTTCTGTGAATCTGCTGCTGGTTTGTTTCTTCCTTTTTTTTCTTTATTCTTACACTCCAAGTATGAGTGAAATCATTTGGTACTTGACTTTTTCCATCTGGCTTATTTCACTGAGCATAATACCCTCTAGCTCCATCCAAATTGTTGCAAATGGTAGGAATTGTTTTATTCTTACACAACACTTTCTTCTTTATGATGCACTTGTAAAGGGCATTATTTTCTTAATCTCTGATGGTTCGTTATTAGTGAATACAAGCAAACGACTTTTATAAGTTGGTTTGGTATCTTACAAGTTTACTGAATTCATTTTTAGTTCTAACAGATCTTTGGTGAAGTAGGGCGGGAAATTGGAATTCTAAAATTCCACTTTTTGAACCCCAGGTCTTCCCAACATCCAAGGCCAAGTGGCTGCAAGGGAACCTCCCACAGGCCTTCTAATGAGCCCTGGACCCCTGCAAGGTGCCATTTGTTTGAACTGGGTGGAAGGGCTTGGCCTCTCTTGACAGGGTTTTATGTCTGCTGTACTTTTCTTATGGTTATTTTGCAAACTAATTTACTTTCCAGCAATTTAAAACCTACAGAAAACTTGTAGTGTCAGTACAGATTCACTTTATACTGAAGTTCCTAGCATCTCACTTTGCCACAGTTTCCACTTCACACAAAATTTCTGTAGTGTCTACCCCAAACAGGGACACGCTTCCAGGGAAACAACATCTGACTGCAAATGAGGGAAGTATTAGGGTCTCCACATGATAATCCAATGCACAGAACCACCACAGCTGTGTGCACATGTCTTACTATCCTGATGCAGTTTCCTTTTTCTGGAACTGTTCCCGAGACTTTACCTCAGTTGGTTTCTCTGGGACCTTGAATAAGCAGGATCACATAATATTTGTCCTTCTTTGAGGGGCGCATTTCCCTCAGCATAATGGCTTTATGGGTCCATCTGTGCAGCAGGTTCTAAGACTCCTTGTTTACTCCACTGTGTAGAGACCGCATTGTTTTCATCTGTCTGTGGACACCCGGGTCGTCTCCACCTTTTGGCTGTTGTGACTCATGCAGCTGTAAACAGAGGTGTGCAATATCTACGTCCCTGCTTTCCTGTCATTTGCGCAAATGCCCTGAAATGGAATTGCTAATTATATGTTAACTATGCTCGAGTTTTGGGGGACACTCTTCACACACAGTGTTTTCAAATCAGCTTTGGACCATTTTTCTTTATTTCTATATTTGGCAGAATAATGTAGTTTATGGATCAACCCTGTTTTGTTCATCTGTTCATCCCTTGATGGGCATTTGAGTTGTGTCTACCTTTTTACTGTGGTGAGCAGTGCTGCTAAGAACTCTTGGGCCAGTTTCTGTTTGAACAGCATTTTCATTTCTTTGTGGTATTTATCTAGGATCGGTTCTTTACCCACAATTAGGTAACTGTATTATATATTATGAGGAAATGCCAAGCTGTTGTATACAAGCTGCATGTTTTATATTTCCACAAGCCAAGGTTAGGGGCTCTAATTCCTATGCATCCTTGGTAACATGTGATTTTGAATTTTCCTGAGTATGGCCAATGCCATGTGCTTGCATTGGGTGGGGGTCTCTGTGGTCTAATTTGCATTTCCATAGCAACTGATGCTGTGTGAGACCTCTTCATATGCTTGTTGAACATTTGTATGTCTTACCTGGAATCTTAATCCACTTTTAACATTTGTCTTGTCTTCTTGCCTTGTACTAGTTTGTGGTGTTTCCTGGGTTGCAGGCTCTTTTTAGATGTACAACGTGGAGATATTTCCTTTCATTCTGTGACTGTTTTTCACTTTCTGGTTGGTGACTTTTAACGCAGAAAAGTTTTTAATTTTATGCTGTCTTCTGTTGCTTGTCCTTTGGTGTCAGATCTGAGAAATCATGGCTAAATCCAAGGTCATGAACGTTTATCCTCATGTTTTCTTCTAGACTCTGTTGTTTTTTAAATATTATATAAGCCCTTTGTCTGTTCTGAGTTAATTTTTGTATGTGATATGTGTTAAGGGTTCAGTTTCATTCATCTGCATATGGACAGCTATTTGCCCAGCACCGTTGGCAAGGAAGACAATTTTTTCCCTAATTTAATTTTGTCCACGCTTGTCAGAAAGCAAGTGACTGTATATGGTTTGGGTCACATCAGGGCTTTCCACTCACTTCTGTTGATCTGTGCATATAGTTGATCCTTGAACAAAATGGGTCGTTGTGTAGCTGACATCCCACAGAGTCAGAATACACATAAAACATCTCACTCCCCCCAAACTTAAGCATTATCCTAATCTCATTGCTTATTTTTACTGGAAGACTTACCAATAATATAAACAGTTAACACATACTTTGTACATTACACATGTTTTGTGCTGTATTATAACTGTAAGATAAGCTAGAAAAATCAAGTGTTTCTAATTGTCTTAAGTCTTATGTGTGAGGTACACTCCCTATACGAAGAGGAAAGAAAAATCCTTTTCTTTGAAGACAAAGGGACAGAAAGAGGAATCTTAATGAGCAGGCCTTGATAATTTCCCCCTATTTACAACACTATCTCATACTCCTGAACCTGTCATATTTCTCCACAAATGTCCACTCCTTATCAAACCCAGCACAAATTGCTCAGGGCCAACTGCTTCTCTGGGTCTTCACTTCCTTGTGAAGTCTCCCATATCACATAAAACCTATTAATAAATGGGTGTGCTTTTCTCTGGTTAATCTTTGTCAGTTTCATTTTCAGACCCAGCAACCCTAAGAGGGTCAAGAACAACTCCCCTAGCCCTTGCAGTGTTCCCAGTTGATACTAAGCACAGCACTCTACAGGGGGCATTATTCTATCTCTCAGATGAGTAAATCGAAGCTCCAAGCATTTAGATGACTGGCCTAAGATAGGGCTGCCAGTCTTGGGGTAAAAACACAGGATATAGTTCAGATGATAGCAAGAATTATGTTAATATAAGTATGTCCAAAAAATTATTTGTTCTCTGAAATTCAAATTTAACTTGTGTTTCTATGGCAACTTTAGACCAAAGTCCCTGTTCTTTTGTAAGATTGGCTTTTTCTCTGAGCCCAGGGCTCTTTCTACCACTACAAGGGAGGGGACTACACTCCCCACCCAGACCTGCGTATGGATAGTCATAGAAACTGCCTCGGTCAGACCCTCAAATAGCTGTGGAATCTATTACTTGTCACTACAGCCATATCAGCCTTTTAGTTGGAGTCTAATCCATACACATTGGGGTAAAACATTATAACATTTTAAAGAAGTAAACTGTTTTTGTTGTAAATCCTCCTTATCCTAGGATAGCAGAAGCAGAACTTCCTGACCCTCTTCCTGGGATGTGCCACTGTGAACACAGAAATACAACAGAAAACATATTCTGGTTTTTGCCTCATTCCTGATCCTGGGCTCCTAAATCCCTGGGAATTTCCTGGGTAAGAGAGTCTTTTATACTAAGTAGGTGGTTCTGGGTGTGTTCTGCTCAGGTGTCTGACAGGCAGAAAGCCCATGCCATGATTTGAAACTTGGAATTTTCAGCCTCAAACCTCCATTCTCCAGAGAAAGGGGAGGAGATAAAAATGGAGTTAATAATACATCATACAAGTGTCTCAAAATATGGATTTTGGAGAGCTTCCTGGTTGGCAAACACATCCATGTCGTGTACTGGGAGGGCGATGTGTTCCAACCCCACAGGGAAGAATGAAGCCTTCTCCTGGCCCAAGGCCGAAGCCTTCATAATTACAAAGAAGCTGTTAGAAACCATTTCTCATTTGGGGTACACCTGTGAGCACCAGTGATCAAGGCACCAGCTTCACTGGGCAAATCACTGTACATTTCACTGTACAAATTGTAGTGAAATGTAATGGATGTACCCCAATTTGCCAAAGCATTCATCTGCTGAAACACATCCTGATTTCTTTAAGTTTTTAGCCTTTATGAATAGAGCTATTATGTAAAACTGCATGGTGGCTTTTGTTGGGACATAGTTTTTCAAAGCAGTTGTATAAATACTGGTGATGTAATTCTTGAATGTCATGGTGAGACCTTTTTTAATTGTAAAATATTTTTAATGGCTCATTTTTGTTTTATGTATCTTTGTATATCTTGAGTACAAATCCTTTATCAAAAATGTATTTTGCAAATATTTTCTTTTAGTTTGTGTCTTGTGTTTGGGTTCTCTGAGCAAGGTCTTTTAGAGTAGAAATTATAACTCTATAAAGCACATGTGATTATTTTTCTTTTGTGGATAGGCCTTTGGTGTTGGGTTCAGCAAGGTTTGTATATTTTCTTGCTTTACCTACAAATTTTATAATTTTGCATCTAAAATTTGACTATGAAAATTTTTTTTATGAGTGTACCACAAAAAATTTTTAAAAATTAAAGTATTATTGACATACACTCTTATGAAGGTTTCACATGAAAGAACACTGCGGTCACTACATCCGCCCATATTATCAAATCCCCTCCATGCCTCACTGCAGTCACTGTCCATCAGTGTAGTAAGATGCCGCAGAGTCACTTCTTGTCTTCTCTGTTCTACACTGTCTTCTCTGTGGTCCCCCACACCATGTGTGCCAATCATAATACCCCTCAATCCCCTTCTCCCTACATTTTCACCTGCCCTCCCACACCCCTCCCCTTTGGTAACTGCCAGTCCCTTCTTGGAGTCTGTGAGTCCGCTGCTGTTTTGGTCCTTCATTTTTACTTTGCTGTTATACTCCACAAATGAGGGAAATCATTTGGCATTTGTCTTTCTCCACCTTGCTTATTTCACTGAGCATAATATCTTCCAGCTCCAACTGTGTTGTTGCCTATGGTAGGATATGTTTTTTCCTATGACTAAGAAGTATTCCATTGTGTTTATGTACCACACCTTCTTTATTCATTGATCTCCTGATGGACACTTAGGTTGCTTCAATATCTTGGCTTTTGTAAAAAGTGCTGCAACAAATATAGTGGTGCATATGTCTTTTGGAATCTGAGAAACTATATTCTTTGGGTAAATTCCTAAGAGTGGAATTACCGGGTCAAATGATATTTCTATTTTTAGTTTTCTAAGGAACATGCCTATGGGGAATTTCGAGTTAATTTTGGTGTAAGTTGTAAAGCCTTTGCCTACTTCTTTTCATTCATTTCACTCTCAATCAAAGTGGAGAAGACACAAGAAATTTGTGCCCATTGTGGCTTGAATTTCCAAAGATTTGTGGTTCATCAGTTAAGCCACAAGGGTGCACCACCTTCCCTGAGCTATAAGCACGCATCCTGCAATTCTCTCCGTGACCCGCAAGCGGCACCTCTGCCCTCTTTGTGGACCAGGGCTCATGCGCGGTCAGGACGCAGGCCTTTTCTCCTGGCTCTGACCGGTGCCGGTATTGCTCCGGATCCCCTGCAGCTCCGTGACACCTCGGGCCGCGTCCACAGGGGCACCTCGGTTTCCTGATGAGCTGCAGTATGGAAAGGTAAGGAGAAGCTTTCCGTGCATCTCGTACTGAGCACTCCTCTTCAGGGGCCGGGAGAGGAAGGCCTGCGATGGTTAACGGAGTATTTGCGGAGTCGGGGCCCCGACGGGTGCAACTGAGTTCAGGGTGTGTCGCGCGGCACTCAGGGAGAGTTCGGGCCCGGGCTGAGACCTGGTTGGGGCGGGTATGTGGTGTCCAGCGCTTCCCCGGCAGCCTGTGTCTCCACGCTGCGTGCCTCGGGCCCCTTGCAATTGGTGGATTGTCCACACCTCCGGGAAACCTTCCAGGCTGCAGGCATCCTTCCTAACAAGGCTCTGAAATGGGAATGTGGGCGGAGGGGAGCTGGCTGCTTAAGCGGCTCGCTTACCTGTGCTTCAGCCTTTGCTGAGCGCCCAGCACACAGGGTGGTTTCTTTCGAAGGGTCCCCGAAGTGGGGTCCACCTGGGAGGCCCCCCTGTTCACAGCATGGCGCTGACCCAGCCTGGATCCCTGAGGGTGGTCAACACCCACTGCCTGCGACCGGGGCCTCGTGAGCTGGTTCTTCATGCCGAGCAGGTTGGGGGAAGAAGGGCACTTGGTGTTCTGCTTAGACTCCCGCTTCTGCTTGGGCGAAACATGGGGTCTCCGTTGCTACAGGTCCACAGTGTAGTGGGAAGTCAGGGCACGATGCCCGGGCTCTGCTTTCTCATGACGGCTGTGGGGATGGGGTCCTGTGTGGTTCTATCCAGCCTGTTGGGTGTTTGCTTCTTTGTGAAGTGTGGTGGAATTTCGATGGGGGTGTCCCACGGAGTCTGAAGGTTCCTGTTGGTGCACAGGACTTGTAATAACCTAACCCACCCCCGCCCCATCCTGGTCTGCAGTGTCCACAGTGTTCAGACCTCAAGCTTCAAGCCTCCCGCCTCATTGGTTAGGCTTCTCCTTAGGTACTTCATTCTTTATGATGCAGTTGTAAAGGGCATTGTTTTCTTAATATCTCTTCCTGACGGTTGGTTATTGGTGAACAGAAGCAAACAACTTCTGTATGTTGATTTTGTATCCTGCAACATTATTGATTTTATTTTTAGCTGTAACAGGTTTTTGGTGGAGCCGTGTGGAAATTGGAATTTAAAAATCCCAGTGTTCCACTCCAGGTCGTCCCAACACCCAAGCCCAGTGTCTGCAAGGGAATTTTTCCACGTTCCTTGTAGTGACTCCCGCAGGCTTAGTAGTGGTCCACTTCGGGTGAACTGAATGGGGAGGGCTTGGCCTCTGTGACAGGGTGTGATGTCTGCTCTGCTTTTCTGGTGCAGGACTGACATGGTTGTTCTGCAAAGTAATTTACTTTCCAGCAATTTCAAGCACACAGAAAACTTGCAGTGTCAGTACAAACACTCTTTACACTAAATGTCCCATGGTCCCACTTTACCACACCTGCCACTTCACACAAAATTCTCTTGGCCTCTACCCTAAATAGGGACAAGTTTATAGGGAGCCACCACCTGACCCTAAATGAGGGAAGTATCATGGTCTCCACATGATAATCCAGTGCACAGACCCAGCACAGCTCTTTCCATCTACCCCAGCTGTGTGCAAATGTCTTTCTATTCTGATCACATTTCCTTTTTCTGGAACTCTTCCAGGAACTTTCGCTCAGATGGGCTCCACCAGATCTCACGTAAGTGGGATCACATAGTATTCATCCTTCTGTGACTGGTGCATTTCACTGAGAAAATTGGCTTTAGGATCCATCCATGCAGCAGGTGCCAGGATGCCCTTGTTCACTCCACTGTGTGGAGACGACACTTTGTTCATCCATTTGTCTGTGGACACGTGGGTCTTCTCCACCTTTTAACCATTGTCAGTCATGCAGTTGTGATCATAGGTGTCCAAATATCTAAGTCCCTGCTTTTGGCAGATGCCCTGTGGTTTGGGCAGATGCTCTGAAATGGAACTGCTGCTCATATATTAACTGTATCTTCAAGTTTCTGGGGACACATTCCCCACGCTCCACATCGTTTTCCAGGAGGTTGTGGACCATTTTCCTTTCTTTCTGTATATGGCAGAAAAATGCAGTTTATGGATCAACCCGTTTTATTCCATCCATTCACCCCTTGATGGGCATTTGTGTTGTTTCTGACTTTTTGCTGTTCTGATCAATGCTGCCAAGAACTCGTGGGCCAGTTTCTGTTTTGAACATCATAGTCATTTATTTGCAGTATTATCTAGGAGTGGATGTAGAACCACAATTAAGTAATTGTACTTTATCTTTATGAGGAAACACCAAGGTGTTGTACACAGGCTGCACGTTTTACATTTCCACAAGCAAAGGTTAGGGGCTCCAGTTCTTCTGCATCCTTGGCAATGTGTGATTTTCAGTTTTCCTGAATATAGCCATTCCCATGTGTGTGCAGGGAATTCTATGGGACACCTTTCCATGTGCTTGTTGGAGCATTTGTATGTCTTGGAGTCTCTCATCCATTTAAAAAGTTGGGATGTTGTCTTGTTGCACTGTACAAGTTCATGGTGTATTCTGGATAACAGGCTCTTGTCATATGTACAGTGTGCAGATATTTTCTTCTATTCCGTGACTTTTTCACTTCTTGGTTGGAATCTTTTGATGCAGAAAAGATTTTAATTTGGAGGAAATTAATTTATTCTTTCTCTTGTTGCTTGTACTTTGGTTTCAGATCTGAGAAACCATAGCTAAATCCAAGGTCATGAAGACTTATCCCCATGTTTTACCTATTACATGTAAGCCGTTATGTATTTTGAGTTAATTTTTGTATGTGATATAAGTTAGGATTCATTTTCATTCTTTTGCATGTGGACAGGAGTTTGCCAAGCACCATTTACTGGAAAGACACTTTCTCTCCATAAGTTAATGTTGTCCACCCTTGTCAGAAATCAACTGGATATTTCCATTCAGGTACGTTGATCTTTATATAGAGTCGTCCCTTGGAAACATGGGGTCTAGTGGTGCTGACTCCCCCACAGAATCACAATCTACATAAAACATGTGACTCTGCCAAAGCTTTGTTATCCTAAAACTGATTGCCTATTTTGACTGGAAGCCTTACCAATAATATAAACACTCGATTAACAATATTTTGTACATTATAACTATTATGTGCTATATTCTTACAGTAAAGTAAGCTAGAGAAAAGGTAACGTTTCAAATTGTTGACTTAACATTTTCCCAATATACTTGTGGGGAAAAATCAGTTTAAGTTGACCTGTGGAGTTCACATGCCTACTTTCCAAGGGTCAACTGTGTATCTTTATGACAGTGTCACAGTGTTTCTTTTACTGCTCACTTTGTACTAAGATTAGATTTTCGGAAGCCTGTGCCTCCAGCTTTGATTTTCTTTTTCAAGATTCTGCTCAAGGGCTCATTGTGGTCCCTTGCAATTTAATATGTGACAGGATCAGCAGAAGCAATTCTTCCCAAAAGCTTTGGGAATTTTCATAGGAACCACATTGAGTCTGTAGGGTGCATTTGTGCCATTGCCATCTTAGAGATATTAAGTCTGCCATCACCACAGCAGGACCTTACATTTATTTTGCTTTTCTTTATTTTTCCTATAATCAATGTTTTATAATTTTAAATGCATAATACTTGCACTTAAATTAAGTCTGTTCCCATGTATATTATTAATGTTGACATTATTTAGTAGAGAATTTAAAAATTCCTTTTTTGATTATTCATTGCTAATGTATACAAGGAAAACATGTTTGTGTAATGTTCTTTTTTCTTGTAACTTCACTTAGTTAATTTAGAAGCTTACATTTGGAATTTAAGGGTTCAGAGCGTTGGAATTTAATAATTTAGATATTTACGATTAAAATAATACTGCCTGATATTTAATAAATGGAGGATTGGAACACAGTGAAGAGTAGTGTTTGTGTAGGGGTTTTGTTTGAAATAAGACAATAGGATGAGAAGGGGTTAGAACTATGGATATGGTACAGGAACGGGTTAGGGTACGGGAATGGGTTAGTGTTGGGTTAGGGTAATGTGATAGAGTGAGGCTATCAAATTCAGCTAGGAGTCTTCAAACAAAATCCAGCCTTTTTCGACATCTTCCTCAGACTTTGCAGGCATGAAAGTGGTCTCAGGCTGCCTGGTAGTTCTGCTGGGTTCAGAACCCTAGGTGGGAAATCTTTCTGGCCACCCAGATTTATTATCATCTGCTCTCCAGTGCTGCAGTGGACAAGTCTGAGTTCGTTTTCCTTGATCTTTTGCATGTTTTTGTCATTTTCTTCTGTGCTAGTTTTTTAGGTCTCTTACTCATGTTTATCCTAGAAATTGTTGGTGAATTAACCACAATGTAAACTATTTTTCCTTCATTGAGTTGAGTGCTCAGTGGGTCCTTACAACCTAAGAATTATGTTTCTGAGTTATTTAATATGTACTTATAGTGTTTCCTTTGAAGATTTTCTCCTTTTTCCCTTTTTTTTGACTGCATATTAATTTTGGTATAAAACTTTTTAACATTGATTTTCCAGTGTTCTTACCTTTTTTTTGTATTGTCAACTTCTCTAAATTTTTGTTCTCCTTTCCGTGAGATTTCTTTAACCTCTGAATCCTTTCCTTGATTTTTTTGTTTCTTTTCCATTCTTTCTGATTTTTTTCTTTTTAATAATAGGCTCTTATGAGATGAATGCAGCATCTTAGCTCAATGGAGATATTAAATATGATTTCTTTGAAGTTTTCTTCTTTTACCAGTATTGTCTGTTTCCACTATTATACTTTTTTTCACGTTATTTTGGTCTTTTCTCCTAATTATTGTGGGCTTACTCAGATGTCTGGTCATCCTTCTCTATCGCTTATTTAAGAGGTGAGGCACTGGAGATCTATCAAGAAATGGAGTGTGCCCATTTGTGGCACGTGCGCCTATATGTCTGTGGGCTTGTTTTCTGCCAGACTTTGTAGGGTGACTGGGTCCCCAGGTGGCATTCTCATTGCAGATACTGATAGTTTATCTGTAAGTCTTTTCAGTAGATGGGTTAATTTTCCCAGAGGATGGCCCCTTGATCTCTTGTTTTGGGAATATCAGTCCAGATACTGGAGTTCTTGACATGTGTGGATAGAGTTCCTGCAGGCCTGGAGGATCTCGTGCTCTGACATGCACATGTGTACTTTCTAACCTGGTTTTCACCCCTATTTTCTTCACTGCCGGTGTTACGACATTGTTGCTCTACAAAAAAGGGGAAAGTGGAGTAGACTTGGAGTCTTAATGCTCCTTGCACAGGCTTTCAAATGGTCTCCCTGTTTCTGCCTTTGCCCACAAGCCACCTTCACAGGTGGTCCTGCAGCCTGTTTATGTTGATGCTGCCTCTCAGACACTGAGGTTTGGCCGTCCTCTGTGTCTCACATTCCTCACCATTTCAACATACATTTTGCAAACGTTGTGGTGCAGGTATCTAGATATCTCCTACTTTTACTTTAAAAAATGGATTTCAGTTTTTTCTAAAGGCTTGTTCTGTTGACTTTTCAAGAAAATAAAGGTGGTAGAGACATCTTTGCTCTATCATCATAAAAGTAGAAGCCCTTTGAACAGAGGAATTTCAAAGGATTTTGAGTAGAGAAATGTGTTGAATGAAAAGAGAATGTAATGTTTTGAAAGACCTCTGTCCTTACTTTCACCTCTTTGTGACTTTCTAAATCTCTGTGCATCTTTGCCCTACAGTATCTGTGGGAGTTTGTTCATATAGACGGGAAGTTGGTTAGAGGCTTTCATATTGACCAAACTGTGCCAGATAAATGGCATATTTTCTCCTTGGGTATTGTTAGCCCCATAATGCTGGGGTGTACACTCTGTCCTTACTCTGTTCTGGCATGAGTTTGGAAGACAGTGTCTGCTCTGATCAAGGTCAAGCAGGTTTGACAGACAAAAGCAAAAGGCTTAGAGGGCAAATAACCATGGCCTCATTCATTCCAACTGCTTTTGTGCAGCTTGCTTAACCCATGATGGTCTATGACTAGTCTTATCTGGTGATAATGTGTGGAAACCTACCGCATCGCAAGTGGCAGGATCCAGTCATCATGAAGATTCTGTTTCCTGGAACTCACTGGAAACTTACTTATTTTAAACGGAATGAGCTAGACCTGCAGTAATAAATGGCTACTAAGCTCCTTGGTATCCACTGTGGAAAATTGCCTTCTCTCTGTCCTCAGCATTTGAATATGCTGTCTATTGGGAGGAATTCTCCACTGAAAAGAAGCTCCCTGGTATGCCCATTCGGTTCTTCGCACCCCAGAATCTGAACACTGAGGGAACAGTACATAAACACAGGAGCAGTTGGAGGTGGTAGTAAGTGCACAGGGGTGATGGTCTGATCCTGGGGTAAGGCAAGGTGCGTTCTTGGGTACAGTCATGGAAATTCCTTCTAAGTAAACTGGTCCTCTGCCTTTAGTGTGAATTCTGTGACCTCCTACTGTACCGCCACGGTTTCCTTTCCCTTTTAAGTTGCCAGTGTTCATTTCTGTTGTTTGAGGTTAAGAACCGGATTGGCACAGACTGGTTGATCTTGCTATTTCCTTCTGGTGACCCACAGTGAGATAGATTTCTTTCTTGAAATGGTGTCCCAACACCTAGTCTTTTCTGAGGAGCTTTAGTGACTGATTCGGACTTTAGGAAGCTCAGGTAATCATGTTCAAGGTTTTTTTACTTTGTTGTTTCTCTGTGGAACTCGCATGTGTGGAATGCAACAGAAATGAAAACACACACATCTACTAAAGAAAAGGAGAATATTTGCTCCCCTTTCTTTTCTTGTCTTACTTTTTCAGGGAAAAACTGATGTGGGTTTCATTAAATCTTTTTTAAATTTTGTTTTTCATTAAAAATTTTTCTTGTGGTAAAAACATATTACGGAATATACTATCTTAACTGCTTTTAATTGTACATTTCAGTAATGTTAAGTTTATTCACATTGTAAAACACAGTTCCAGAATTTTTTCACGTAAGTCTTGTATGATTATAAAGAGAGGATGGCTCAGTTGAGAGAAAGAAGACTGTTTTTATAGAAGAATAACCTTTTTGCCATTTTACATAAAGCAAGTTAAAAGATTAGTTATCTTTAAAAACTTTTGAATTTTTGTAATTTTAGATGATACTTGTGGAGTATTAACTTTCTACCTAAGCATTAGTTATACTGGTAACCAAATAAGGTTATGTAAAAGTTTCCTTGTGTAAGTAATGATTTGGGGCCAACTGTGACAGCATTTCCCCATTTTACTTTGTTAATTGGAGCCTGAAGTAGACTGGAGATGGTTGCAGCTGGTCTTAAGGAGGTGCAGAAAGTCTCATTACCCAGCAGTGGTTCATTGTGGCATCTCTTCTCCTTTTCTTTTCCATGAATAGAGACAAGATGTATTGGCATCTTGTAACCACTGGTGGAGGCACAGAAGTGCACCACAAAATCTCCTACGTTTTATGAAGCTGTGTTGTTCCCCAGTTACGTGTTTATGTAAGACTTTTGTTAAGATCATTGTGAGGGATATATTTAGTGTATTTGGGGTTGTCTTTTGAAGCATGAGGAAACAACTCTCTTAATTAGCAGATTTTCAAATCCCTGATTCACACATATATTATTCAAAAGAAAGAGTTATTCATATGTATGTGTGTCACACACACACATACCCACACATAAATATACGAAATGCTGTTTAGACAACGGTCTCACAGGAAGTTGTTAGAAAGGGTTATTTAAAGTTTTCAAACTGAACTGGTTACTCAGTGGTCTTTTTGTCATTATTTCTTTTTCCCAGCACTAAAATGAATATGAAAGCAGAGAATATTAGAAAAATGAGAATGAGAAAGAAGAGTGGGAGTAATCAGTTTTATCTTTCAAGGAAGACAGCAAACATTTGGCCTATGTGTTTTTTTAAATATTAAGATATTACTGATATACAGTCTTATGAAGGTTTCACATGAAAAACAGTGTGTTTACTACAATCACCCATATTATTGAGTCCCCCCATACATCTTTTTTTTGGATCATTCTGTATTTACCATTTTTTGCCCTCCTTTGTTGTCTAACAAAAATAGTTTGCAAATACAGGTAACTTATTTTTAGATACATGTCATTCCTTTAAAGGATTATTATCGTTAATGTAATCATTTCTCTGCTATAGGCTATTTAGTTTGTTACTAGCCATATTAGTTTGCAACTGGCAAGCTATTCCAAAGAGTTTGTTAAATTGAATGTTATTTTAGAAAGTACATTTTCATATTAAGCTATTTCACTATTTGTTTTAGTAATCTGCCACAAAAAAAAGTACTTTGGGGCATACTGTTCTCAGGCTATGATGGGATATGTTGGTGGCCCCGGATGAGTTCAAGGTCAAGAAATAGTCACTTGGTGAAATGGAAACTAGGAAAAGTTAAGATGATTATTATCTGTGTTGCTGGCAAAACCATAATTGTTTTTCTCAGGGCCTAGGACTTCCCAAAGTCACAGAATAAAGACAGCTCTCTGCCCAGAGCATCCATTTGACTTGAGGATTTTGAATACATTGTGAAACATAACAAGTTTTAGTAGCAAGACAAACACTGATATATTGTGGGGCAGGATGCCTTGACTGATTTCCCTGAATTTTTAAGATTAAAATGCCATATTCAATTTAAGAAATTTAAGATTTAAGAAATTTTACATTAGCAAGGGCTACTTCAAAGTATATCCTCCAATCCCCTATATCATGAGTTGGGCCATTTGGTGAATACTTTAGACTTTGTGTGATACATATTTCTCTCCTGCATATTCTGGTTGTTTGGTTTTGGTTTCTAACCCTTTAAAAATTCAAAAGCACACTTGCTCACAGGCTCCTCCATTGCTAACACCTGCTGTAGACAGTCCATTCACATTTCCTGCTACCTCCTGGGGCTCCTGAGTGATCACACATGAGAAACACAGTCTTGGCTGTTCCCAAACTCTCCTTCATTAAAATTAAGCATATATTTAGGCAGAATTGAAAAGAATGTAGTGATGGACAGAAATTTTGACCTATGTTGAAGCCCAACTGGGTGCAGCAGTTATGTGCTAATAGAACTCTTCAGAGACAAAAAGGGAAGCTAAAGTTCCAAATTTCATTGTTGTTCACAGGAGATTTTGCTCTGTCTTTAAAATGTAGACATTATTAACATAGGGTTAATGGCTACATCTACAGAGTGAAGCCCTGCAAGTAGCCCCACCCCATTTGCCTCACCTCATTACCCAGTTGGTTGCTAAATCCTGTCTTTTCACCTAATGCATAGTCGGTACTGTTTCTGTCTCAAAACCCAATTTGAGCAGGCCTTGTTGTTGATCTTCCTCTAATTGACCAGGACTCTCATTATTTCTCTCTCCCCCGTGCCCAGAAAACCTTATTACTCTTAGGACATTTATTATCGTGGAGTGTTTTTTTTCTTGTCTTTGCCTTCAGCTAGGCTCTGAGTGCCTTGTGCTTGTCCTCAGCTCGCTCTGTGGTGTCTTTACTGTAGGGTCTGTCACCTGTTGTGATGCTAGGAACACAGAATGTACTCAACAAAAATTGTTATGTGAAGGGGCAATAGCTACAGGTGTTTTCAGCTGAGTGTGTGTAACCAGTTCTTTTGGGTCTCGCCTCATCCAGCATTTGCACACTTGTTCTAATAGCAGTCAGAGCCAAGTGTCTCCAAAGCAAGCTTACTGAACCTTCTGGTTTTTATGATGAAATCTGTTTGTGATATTGCCTCAATTAGAAGCTCGCATATCCTGCAGTTAATATTTTCTTAGGAAATTTGATCTGAATTTAAAAATCAGTATTATTCTGTCTAAAACATCACTTACCTAATCAAGGAGGTCTTCACTTCTCTTACCTTCTGTCCGAATGTTTAGTCTTCCATTTTCACTTTACTTTGATGTCTGCCACAGTGTTCTACAGTGATGAGGCCCTGGGGCATGTCTTTCTTTAGAACAATGCCTTGTGCTGTGAATATTGAAAGGCCACACCATTGTGCTTCCAGCCATTTATCTTATGTAATCCAAACTGGTGATTTTCTTTCCATTAAAACATTTCTCTCATTCTTAGCCTTATGCAGCAAAGTGAATGAAAAGGAAAGAGAACGCTTAAGATACTAGGGCCATGTTAATGCCAATGTTCACCCAGTAAAGCCTGTTGACAGGAGGGTCAAAGGTAACGAGTAAGTTTTCCTCTGCCCCTATTTTCATGTGACCTCTCCCAGGTCCCCAAGATGTATCTTCTTTATGAGGTTCTGCTTGCAGTTTTATGATCACCCTGTCCCTCATACTAGTGTCTATAATCCTTGATTATAAATTTGGACAGTATTTACTACTTTCTTTAAAAGATGACAAATTTGCATTTCTTAGAACTTCTCTCATCTCACCCATTTGATTTATACACGGAAAATTGTTAGTTTTTATGTCTCATTCTCTTCTGTAACTAATAACTATTATAAAGTAAAAATTCAATACATGTTATATTTGTATTGTTTTAGACATGTAAATACTGTTCTCTACAGAGCTGTTCAGTTGTGTGAGCAGTGAGAGGAGGGCAAATAATCCTATTTTACTAAATTACTGTGGTTTAAGAAGGACATAAATGTCAATAGCCAAGAGATTATCTTTCTTAATTGATTTTGTTCTTTCCACTTACTCCTCTGATATTTCTTAAAATTTTATTACTGGTTTCTTTTCCTTTTGATCTCAAGAAAACTTTTCCCATGCAATTTCAGTTGGTGCTTGTAGACACACCTGCTTGCTCTTCCACATTGTACCAGTAGGGTTTGAATTGGGAATTTAAAATCCTCAGCAGCATATCCTTTTTTTGTATTTGGCATAAGAATTGCTGAATGAAGCTGTTTCAGACAACTGCATCGCACATATCCTACCAGGATTAGGACTGCCAACTGTGTTTTCCTTCTATACTCAGATTCCATAAAATGGAATATAGCATTAATGGTCCTTATCCACTAAAGGAGGAAACTGCCCAGAGGCTACCCTCATGCTTAAAAGACATTTTTAGAAGGAGCCTGTGGTCATTTTCCACAGCTGCAGCAACTCGTAGACTTAGAGAGAATGTCTTTAAAAATTCTGTGGGAAACCAGGTTTGCTGTGGCTCACTGAGAACCCGTGGCTGCCACTGTTCACTCGGGCCTCATCCTTTTCTTGCTCCTTGTACCATCCTATCAGTGAAGTGTCACAAGAGAGCATGGGAAGTGGGACAACCTTCCAGTGAGCCTGCTGTGGGCCCTCCTCAATACTCCTGGGGCACTGGGTGTATGGAGCACATCCCTGTCTCTGTCTGAGATGGTTGTTGAGCCCATGACCATCCCATTGTAGAACCGGTGAGTTCCTTAGTGAGCCCTGAAGAAAGGCTCTTGTGGGCTCTGCCAGTTGTAAATTTTATCAGGAGCTTATGAAAGTCTCTCCCACTGGTTCTCACTGGAACACAAACAAGTACAGGTGAAGTAAGCTTTTTTTTCTTTTCCTTTTTAACAGCTGTTTAGCTTGCTTTATTTTTAAAATTGTAGTGTTTCGGTAAATGTGCCATTAAGAAAAATGTCAGTTATGCTGATATCTATATAATTCAGAAATTTTCTTTTCATAGGCAGTTGGCACTACAAACAAAGTGAATTTATCATCCCTTTTCTTAAATGAAATAAAAATGTATTGTCATCTGAATTGGGGCAAATTTATCTTGAATACACTTTGTGTGTCTGTGCCTTCTCAAAAGACATATTATCTGATCATTGTTGTTATAGTTACAGAAGGTTGATTGTCCAGAATGTGCAATTTGCAGGTGTGCATTTACAAGCACCTCAGAGACAGTATCTTTGATCATAAAAAATTCAGCAAGCCTATCTAGAGACAATAGTGAGTTTTTAAATACTGTATTTTTAATTTCCATAGTATGAACTCTAATATATATATTTAAAAATAGATGCCTGAAAGTGAAGTGAATAAAAGAAAACAGATCTTCCTCTTTTATTGGGGAATGCCTCAGGACAAAATATAAGAATGTATATCATAAAAGGATGTGATTTTTAAATTTCTATTTTAAACTATTTCACATCATACTGTATGTTATTATCTCTGAAAGGAGGTATTAACTATTAATAAATCCTAGATTTTAGATTATCACTCCCCTACTCTGCTTAAATGTGACAAAGAAAACAATTTAACCTCTTATTTCAGATTCATCAGGACACTCAAAAACTTTTGAATGTCAGAAAGGATTTTTTTACACTATTCTTTAAAACCTGTAGTTAATAGAGTAGAAATCGGATTTACTCAAATTATGTTACTAGCATGAGGTTAATCTAAAGCATGGCACATTGGAGAGGGGCGGAAGATGGTGGCATGAGTAGAGCAGTGGAAATCCCCTTCCAAAACCACATATATCAATGAAAATATAACAAAGACAACCCCTCCTAGAATAAAGACAACAGGACACAGGACAATATCCTGTCCACATCCGCACCAGACAGAACCAAGCACTTCACGAAGGTGGTAAGAAACAAGCCACGGCCCAGTGGGAGCCGAGCGCCCATCCCCCCAACTCCCGGTGGGAGAAGAATAGGCAGAGCGGGAGGGAGACGGAGCACAGGACTGCCAAACACCCAGCCCCAGCCATCCGGGCCAGAGTGCAGGGCCCTGGATACTAGGAAAACAGGGCAGCAAGAATAGTGAGCGGGCACCGGAGGCCAGGCCCCGGAGGACATAAGAAAAGCGAGCGAAATTTTTTTTTTCCTATTTTGTTTTGGCCAGCGCTTTTTGGAAGTCATAAAGCGATAGGGACCCCAATGCTAGGTAAAGAGGGCAGCAAGACCGGTGAGCAGATGTCTGAGGCGGGCACCGGAGAATAAAGAAAAACGAGCAGCCACATTTTTTTTTTTATTAAAATTTTTTTTTTGTTTTTGTTGTTTGGTATTTAATCCCATCAGCACATCATTTTTTTTTTTTTCAGTTTCACTTATCTAGGGTACCGGTCCCCACCCCCTCAACTTGTAGTTTGTCTTCGTCCTTGGATCTCAAGTGCGTCTCCTGTAAGGGAGCACGTCGGTGGTCTTGAGTACTCATCCCTTCTTTTAACCATGTGTCTTTAATTGGAGCACTCAGAGCCTGTCTTTTTATTCTGACAATTGAGAGCTGTGACCTTATTGCACTTAAAAATTATTTTTGTTATCATGAACCTACAATCACATAAAGAACATTATGATCTCCAAGTACATCAATTCCCCCCCATAAAGCCCTTTACAGTCGCTGTCCATCAGGGTGTAGTAAGATGCTGTAGAATCACTACTTGACTTCTCTGTGTTGTACAGCCCTGCCCATGACCCCCCCACCCCACGCATTATTCATGTTAATCCTAATCCGCCCTTTCTTTCTCCACGCCCTGATCCCACCCTTCCCACACACCCTGGCCAGTCCCTTTCCCTTAGGTAACTGTTAGTCCACTCTCGGGTTCTGTGAGTCTGCTGCTGTTTTTTTCCTTCAGTTTTTCTTTGTTGTTATACTCCACACATGAGTGAAATCATTTGGTACTTGTCTTTCTCCGCCTGGCATATTTCACTGAGCATAATACCATCTGGCTCGATCCACATCATTGCAAATGGTAGGATTTGTTTTCTTCTTATGGCTGCTTACTGCACTTTTTAAACTGGATTTCATTCTTCTTTTTGTTTGTAGTTTTTCTGTGTGCTTTCACCATTGCTCTACTAGTTATGAGCAACAGCTTTGTCTTAATTGATATGTACCTATATCTATCTGTCTGTCTATCAATCTATCATCTATCATCTATCTATCTTTCCTTCTATATATCTATGAATCAATCATCTTTTTGTCTCCCCATTTATCCTTGTGTACAGAAGAGTTAACAACATAGCCTATGTCACTTTCCAACATTATGCTTCCAAAAATCTTGCAGGGTATCTAGGCCATAGGGAGAGCATAGGGTTCACTGAGACACTTGCATGTCGAGTTAGAAGCGTGTGCCTACAAAACCAAGAAATGGTGATGCAGGGACTTGAACCTGTATATCTGTCCTCTGTCCTCTTTTACCTCCTTCTCACTTACTGACTGTATTTAGCAACGTTCATTGTCTAAGTGCTCCCTGAAGACCACATGTATCCTTCCTCTGGGACTGTTGTCGACAGAGAAGTGAAGATGGTGCTTTGCTCACCACCATGTTTGAGGGACATCTGCATGATCACCGGTGATAGGACGAGGGACATATAAAAAGATAAACCAATTTATACACAGGAGCATTTCTGAGCAAAGAGTGAGTTGTGGAGTGACGTGTTTATTTGAGTGTCCGAACTTCCCTCTTTATGTGGTTATTACTCCTTTACATTCGTAAACATCATAAAGCTCATTGATTTCAAAAGCCCAGATGCATATAATTACAGGAATTCAGTTGTTGAGGTGAGAAAAAAAGAGAAGGAGTTTGCTGTCCCACTAAATCTATGGCTGGGCACTGCTGAAACCAAACAAAAAGAGTTCACGGTGGCTAGATAGGGTTATTTTCTACTGACTGTCTCTGGGGACTCAAACAGACTCCATTTGTTACTTAGTTTGTTTCTCAGTTTCACTTGTGTAGGGTACCTGGTCCCGCCATTTTGGCTTGTATTTTGTCTGTGTCCTTGGATCTCAAGTGAGTCTCCAGTAAGGGAGAACATAGGTGGTCTTGAGTATTCCTCCGTTTTTCTAACCCTGTGTCTTTTGATTGGAGCACTCAAAGCCTGTCCATTTATTCTGATAATTGAAAGCTGTGCTCTTACTGCACTTTGAAATTATTTTTTTGTTATCATTAATATACAATCACATGAAGAACATTATGCTTACTAGACTACCCACTTCACCAATTCCTCCCCTAAACCCCGTTACGGTCGCAGTCCATCAGAATGGTTGGGTGCTGTAGACACCTTCACCATGTCCCCCTCACACACCGCGTTACAGTCGCTGTCCATCAGCGTGTAGTAAGATGCTGTAGAATCACTACTTGTCTTCATTGTGTTGTACTGCCCTACCCATGCCCCGCCCACCCGACACATTATACTTGCTTATCCTAATGCTCCCTTTCTTTCTCCCCACCCTTATCCTTCCCTTCCCACTCACCCTGCACAGTCCCTTTCCCTTTGGTAACTGTTAGTCCACTCGGGTTCTGTGAGTCTGCTGTTTTTTTCCTTCAGTTTTTCTTTGTTGTTATACTCCACAAATGAGTGAAATCATTTGGTACTTGCCTTTCTCCGTCTGGCCTATTTCACTGGCCATAATACCCTCTAGCTCCATCCACGTTGCTGCAAATGGTAGGATTTGTTTTCTTCTTACGGTTGCTTACTGCACTTTTTAAACTGGATTTCTGTCTTCTCTTTTGTCTGTAATTTCTCTATGTTCTTTTACCATTGCTCTCCTTGTTATGAGCAATAGCTTTGTGTTAATCGATATGTACCTATGTCTATCTGTCTGTCTATATATGTATCTATCTATGCATCTATATATCTATCAATCCATCAATCATATTTTTGTCTGCCCATCTGTCCTTGTGTACAGAACAGTTAACAACATAGCCTATGTCATTTAACTACATAATGTTTCCAAAAATCTTGCAAGGTAACAAGGCCATAGGGAGAGCACTGGGATCAACCGAGACACTTGCTGGTCGAGTCAACAGTGTGTACCTACAAAACCAGGATATGGTTGTGCAGGGACTTGAACCCATGTTTCTGTCCTCTGTCCTCTTTTATCTCCTTCTCACTTGCTGACTGTATTTAGCTACATTCATTGACTAAGTGGTCAATGAAGACCACAAGTATTATTCCTCTGGGCCTGTTGTCAGCAGAAAGTAAACTTGGTGCTTTGCTCACCGCCATGTTTTGGGGACATCGGCGTGATCACCGCTGATGGGAGGGAGGGAAAATGAAAAAGAACACCAATTTCTAGACAGGAGCAGTTGGGAGCAAAGAGTGTGTTGTGGAATGACGTGTTTATTTGAGGGTCCAAAGTTCCCTCTTTATCTGGTTATTACTTCTTTACATTCGTGAACATCATAAAAAGCAATGATTTTAAATGCCCAGACGCATATTATTACAGCAATTCATTTGTTGAGGTGAGAGGAAATGAGAAGGAAGTTGCTGCACCACTAAATCTATGCCTGAGCACTGCTGAAACCAAACAAAAAGAAATCACGGTGGCTAGATAGGGCTATTTTCTACTGACTCTCTCTGGGGTCCAAAACAGAATCCATTTCTTTCTTTGTTTCTCAGTTTCACTTGTGTAGGGTACCTGTCCCCGCCCCTTCAGCTTGTAGTTTGTCTGTGTCCTTGGATCTCAGGTGAGTCCCCTGTAAGGAAGCACGTAGGTGTCTTGAGTTTCCATCCCTTCTTGTAACCCTGTGTCTTTTTTCTGGAGCACTCAAAGCCTGTTATTTTATTCTGATGAATCAGAGCTTCGCCCTTATTGCACTTAAAAAATTTTTTTTTGTTATCATTAATCTACAATCACGTGAAGAACATTATGTTTACTACGCTCCCCTATTCACCAAGTCCCCCAAAAAAACCTCTTACAGTTGCTTTTAATCAGCAGAGTTGGATGCTGTTGACACATTCATCATGCACCCCCACACACACCACATTACAGTCGCTGTCCATCAGCGTGTAGTAAGATGCTTTAGAATCTCTACTTGTCTTCTCTGTGTTGTACAGCCCTCCCCATGCCCCCCGACCCCACGCATTATACATGCTAATCCAATTGTCCCCTTTCTTTCTCCCCGCCGTTATCCCTCCCTTCCCACCCACCTGCCCAGTCCCTTTCCCTTTGGCAACTGTTAGTCCACTTTCGGGTTCTGTGAGTCTGCTGCTGTTTATTTCCCTCAGTGTTTCTTTGTTGTTATACTCCACACATGAGTGAAATCATTTGGTACTTGACTTTGTCCGCCTGGCCTATTTCACTGAGCATACTACCGTCTAGCTAAATCCACATCATTGCAAATGGTAGGATTTGTTTCCTTCTTATGTCTGCTTAGTTCACTTTTTAAACTGGATTTCTTTCTTCCTTTTTGTTTGTAGTTTTGCTATGTGCTTTCACCATTGATCTCCTTTTTATGAGCAATAGCTTTATGTTAATCAATATCTATCTGTATCTATCTATCTGTATGTCTGTCTATCTATTTATCCATCTATCTATCTACTTATCTATCTATCTTCCTATGATTTATCTATGATGTCTATCATCCATCAATCTATGTACCTATCTATCTATCATCTGTCATCTATCTATCTATCTATGAATCAATCATCTTTTTGTCTGCCCATCTATTCTTAGGTACAGAACAGTTAACAACATTGCCTATGTCACTTCCCTACATTATGCTTCTAAAAATCTTCCAACTTATCTAGGCCGTAAGGAGAGCACTGGGTTCACTGGACATTTCCAGGTCGAGACAGCCGCGTGTGCTTATAAAACCAGTAAATCGAGGTGCAGGGACTTGAACCCGTATATCTGTTCTCTGTCCTCTTATACCTCCTACTCACTTTGTGACTGTATTTAGCCACACTCGCTGACTAAGTGCTCCATGAAGACCACAAGTATCCTTCCTCTGGGCCTGTTGTAGACAGAAAAGTATACATGGTGCTCTGCTCACCCCCATGTTTGAGGGACATCGGCGTGATCAACGCCGATAGGACGGAGGGACAAATAAATGGAACACCGATTTCTAGACAGGAGCAGTTGGGAGCTAAGAGTGTATTCTGGAGTGACGTGTTTATTTGAGTGTCCAAACATCCCTCTTTACGTTGTTATTACTTCTTCACATTCGTGAACATCATAAAACCCACTGATTTCAAAGGTCCAGATGCTTATTATTACAGCAACTCAGTTTTTGAGGTGAGAGAAAATGAGAAGTGTGTTGCTGCACCACTAAATCTATGGCTTTGAACTGCCGAAACCAAACAAAAAGAATTCACTGTGGCCAGATAGGGCTATTTTCTGCTGACTGTCTCTGGGGACTCAAACAGAATCCATTTGTTTGATTGTTTGTTTTTCTGTTTCACTCGTGTAGGGTACTTGTCCGCACACCTTCGGCTTGTAGTTTGCCTGTGTCCTTGGATCTTAAGTGAGTCTCCTGTAAGGAAGCACGTAGGTTTCTTGAGTTTTCATCCATTATTTTAAACCTGTGTCTTTTGTTTGCAGCACTCAGAGCCTGACCTTTTTTTCTGATGGTTCAGAGCTGTGCCCTTATTGTACTTAAAAATTTTTTTTGTTATCATTAATCTACAATCACGTGAAGAACATTATGTTTACTATGCTCACTTTCACCAAGTCCACCCCAAAAAACCTCTCACAGTCGCTGTCCATCAGCATAGTTGGATGCTATAGACCCCTTCACCATGTCTCCCTTCACAGACACTGTTACAGTCGCTGTCAATTACCGAGTAGTAAGATGTTATATAATCTCTGCTAGTCTACTCTGTGTTGTACAGCACTCCCCATGCACCCCCATCCCCACGCAGTATACATGGTAATCCTAATGCCCCCATTCTTTCTCCCCGCACTTATCCCTCCCTTCAGAACCACCCTGTCCAGTCCTTTTCCCTTTGGAAACTTTTATTCAACTCTCGGGTTCTGTGAGTCTGCTGCTGTATTTTTTCCATCAGTTTTTCTTTGTTGTTATACTACACACATGAGAGAAATCATTTGATACTTGTCTTTCTTCGAATGACCTATTTCTCTGAACATACTACCGTCTAACTCCATCCACGTCATTGCAAATAGTAGAATTTGTTTTCTTCTTATGGCTGCTTACTGCACTTTGTAAACTGGATTTCATTCTTCCTTTTTGTTTGTAGTTTAGCTATGTGCTTTCACCATTCATCTCCTGGTTATGAGCAACAGCTTTGCGTCAATCGATATGTATCTGTATCTATCTATCGCTCTGGCTGTCTGCATATCTATCTATCTTTCTATTATCCTTCTATGTATCTCTCTATCCTTCTCTCTATTTATCTATCCATCTATCTAGCTTCCTATCATCTATCTATCATGTGTATCACCTATCTATCATCTGTCATCTATCTATCTGTCTATCTATTATTCAATCATCTTACTGTCTGCCCATCTATCCTTATGTACAGAACAGTTAACAACATCACCTATGTCACTTCTCTACATTATGCTTCCAAAAATATTGCAAGGTCACTAGGATGTAGGGAGAGCACTGGGCTCATTGATACAATTGCAGATCGAGTAAGCCGTGTGTGCTTTCATAAAAAGTCAATGGTGGTGCAGGGAATTCAACCCGTATCTCTGTTCTCTGTCCTCTTAAACCTCCTTCTCTCTTACTAACTATATTTAGCCACATTCAATGACTAAGTCCTCACTGAAGACCACAAGTATACTTCCTCTGGGCCTGTTGTAGACAGAAAAGTAAACTTGGTGCTTTACTCACCACCATGTTTGAGGGACATTGGCGTGTTCACCACTGATAGGAGGAGGGACAAATAAAAAGGAACACCTATTTCTAGACAGGAGCATTTGGGAGCAAAGTGTGTGTTGTGGAGAGACGTGTTTGGTTGAGTGTCCAAACTTCCCTCTTTATGTGGTTATTACTTCTTTAAAATCGTGAACATCATAAAACCCAGTGATTTCAAGAGCCAGAAGCATATTATTACAGCAATTCATTTGTTGATGTAAGAAAAAATGAGAAGGACATTGCAGAACCACTAAATCTATACCTGGGCACTGCTGAAACCAAACAAAAAGAATTCACAGTGGCTAGGTAGGACTATTTTCTAGTGACTGTCTCTGGGGTCTCAAACAGAATCCATTTGTTTCTTTGTTTCCCAGATTCACTTGTATAGGGTACTTGTCCCCGCCCCTTCAGCTCTTAGTTTGTCTGTGTCCTTTGATCTCAAGTGAGTCACCAGTAGGGGAGAACATAGGTGATCTTGAGCTGTCATCAGTACTTCTAACCCTGTGTCTTTTGATGGGTGCAGTCAAAGCATGTACTTTTATTCTGATATTTGAGAGCTATGCTCTTACTGCACTTTGAAATTTTTTTTTGTTCTCATTAATATACAATCACATGCAGAACATTATGTTTACTAGTCAAACCCTTCAACAAGTCCTCGCCAAATTCCAGTTACAGTCGCTGTCCGTCAGCGTGTAGTAAGATGCTGTAGAATCACTACATGTCTTCTCTGTGTTGGATAGCCCTCCACATGACGCTAAACCATACACATTATTCATGCTAATCCTAATGCCCCCATTCTTTTTCCCTCCATTATCGCTCCCTTCCCAGAAACCCTAACCAGTCCCTTTCTCTTTGGTAACTGTTAGTCCACTCTCGGGTTCTGTGAGACTGCTGCTCTCTTTTCCTTCAGTTTTTCTTTCTTATCGTACTCCACACATGAGTGAAATCATTTGGTATATGTATTTCTCCGACTGGCCTATTTGACTGAGCACAATACCCTCTAGCTCCATCCACGTTTTTGCCAATGAGAGGATTTGTTTTCTTCTTATGGCTGCTTACTGCACTTTTTAAACTGGATTGTATTCTTCTTTTTTGTTTGTAGTTTCGCTATGTGCTTCAACCATTGCTCTCATTGTTATGAGCAATAGCTTTGTGTTAATCCATATGTACCTATATCTATCTATCTGTCTGTCTATCCGTCAATCTATTAATCAATTAATCAATCAATCAATCATCTTTTTGTCTGAACATCTGTCCTGGTGTACAGAACAGTTAACCACATAGCCTATGTCACTTTCGTACATTATGCTTCCAAAAATCCTGCAAGGTGTCTAGGCTGTAGGGAGAGCACTGGGTTCACCGAGACACTTGCAGGTCGTGTCGGCTGTGTGTACTACAAAACCAGTAAATTGTTGTGCAGGAACATGAACCCGTGTCTCTATCTTCTGTCCTCTTTCATCTCCTTCTCACTTGCTGTCTTATTTAGCCGCATTCATTGACTAAGTTCTAGCTGAAGACCACAAGTATCCTTACTCTGGGCCTGTTGTCGACAGAAAAGTAAACTTGTTGCTTTGCTCACCACCATGTTTGAAGGACATCGGCATGAACACTGCTGATAGGACGGAGGGTCATATAAAAAGGAACACCAATTTCAAGACAGGAGCAGTTGGGAGCTAAGAGTGTATTGTGGAGTGACATGTTTATTTGAGTGTGCAAACATCCCTTTTTAGGTGGTTATTACTTCACATTCGTGAAGATCATAAAACCCACCGATTTCAAAGGCCCGATTCTTATTATTACAGAAACTTAGTTGAGATGAGAGAAAATGAGAAAGACTTTGCTGCACCACTAAATCTATGGCTGGTCCCTGCTGAAAACAAACAAAAAGAATTCACGGTGGCCAGATAGGGCTATTTACTACTGACTGTCTCTGGGGGCACAAACAGAATCCATTTGTTTGATTTTTTTTTTTCAGTTTCACTCGTGTAGGGTACTTGTCCCCGCACCTTCAGCTTGTAGTTTGTCTGTGTCCTTGGATCTCAAATGAGTCTCCTGTAAGGAAGCACGTAGGTTTCTTGAGTTTTCATCCGTTCTTTTTACTCTGTGTCTTTTGTTTGTAGCACTCAGAGCCTGACCTTTTATTCTGATGATTCAGAGCTCTGCCCTCATTGCACTTAATAATTTTTTTATCATTAATCAACAATCACGTGAAGAACATTATGTTTACTATGCTCCCCCTTCACCAAGTCCACCCCCAAAACCTCTCACAGTCGCTGTCCATTAGCATATTTGATTGCTATAGTCCCATTCACCATGTACCCCTTCTCAGACACCATTACAGTCGCTGTCAATCATTGAGTAGTAAGATGCTATATAATCTCTACTAGTCTTCTCTGTGTTGTACAGCACTCCCCATGCACCCCCCCGACCCCACGCAATATACATGCTAATCCTAATGCCCCCATTCTTTATCCCCGCACTTATCCATCCCTTCAGAACCACCCTGCCCAGTCCTTTTCCCTTTGGCAACTTTTAGTCAACTCTCGGGTTCTGTGAGTCTGCTGCTGTTTTTTTCCTTCAGTTCTTCGTTGTTGTTATACTCCACACATGAGTGAGATCATTTGATAATTGTCTTACTCCACCTGACCTATTTCTCTGAACATAATACCGTCTAGCTCCATCCACGTCATTGCAAATGGTAGGTTTGTTTTCTTCTTATGGCTGTTTACTGCACTTTGTAAACTGGATTTCATTCTTCCTTTTTGTTTGTAGTTTAGCTATGTGCTTTCACCATTCATCTGCTGGTTATGACCAACAGCTTTTTGTCAATCGATATGTATCTGTATCTATCTATCGCTCTGTCTGTCTCTACATCTATCTATCTTTCTATATATCCTTCTGTCTATCTCTCTATCCATCTCTCTGTTTATCTATCCATCTATCTAGCTTCCTATCATCTATCTATCAAGTGTATCATCTGTCTATCATCTGTCATCTATCTATCTATCTGTCTATCTATGAATCAATCAGCTTTCTGTCTGCCCATCTATACATATGTACAGAACAGTTAACGACATCACCTATGTCACTTCCCTACATTATGCTTCCAAAAACATTCCAAGGTCACTAGGCCGTAGGGAGAGCCCTGGGCTCACTGAGACAGTTGCAGATCTAGTCAGACACGTGTGCTTACAAAACCAGTAAATGGTGGTGCAGGGACTTGAACCCGTATCTCTGTCCTCTGTCCTCTTAAAACTCCTTCTCGCTTGATAACTTTATTTAGCCACATTTATTGTCTAAGTGTTCACTGAAGACCACAAGTACACTTCCTCTGGGCCTGTTGTAGACAGAAAAGTATACTTGGTGCTTTACTCACCACCATGTTTGAGGGACATTGGCGTGTTCACCACTGATAGGAGGAGGGACAAATAAAAAGGAACACTGATTTCTAGAGGGAACTGTTTGGAGCAAAGTGTGTGTTGTCGAGTAACGTGTTCTATTTGGCATGCAAACTTCCGTCGGTATCTGGTTATTGCTTCTTTACATTTGTAATCATCATAAAGTCCACTGATTTCAAAATCCCAGACGCACATTATTACAGCAATTCAGTTGTTGAGGTGAGAGAACATGAGAAGTTCCTCCCTGTCCCACTGAATCAATGACTGGGCACTGCCAAAACCAAACACAAAGCATCCACGGTTGCGGGAATGGCTATTTTCTACTGACTGTCTCTCTGGGCACTCAAACAGAGTCACTTTTTTTTTTGGTGTCAGTAATGTACAATTATTTTAACAACATTTTGGTTACTAGACTACCCCTTCTCACCCCTCCCTACCATTATCAAGTCCACTATCCGCACCCCATTACAGTCGCTGTCCATCAGTATAGTTAGATGCTATAGAATCACTACCTGTCTTCTGTGTGCTATGCTTCAATCCCCGTGGCCCACCACCCCCTACATTACATTTGTGGTTCGTAATGCCCCTTTACACCCTTATCCCTCCCTTCCCACCCATCCTACCAGGTCCCTTTCCCTTTGGTAACTGTTAGTCCATTCTTGGGTTCTGTGAGTCTGCTGATGTTTTGTTCCTTCCCGTTTTTGCTTTGTTCTCATACCTCACAGAGGAGTGAAAGTTTGGGTACTTGTCTTTCTCCACCTGGCTTATTTCACTGAACATAACAACCTCTAGCTCCGTCCGTGTTCTTGCAAATGGTAGTAGGATTACTTTTCTTCTTATGGCTGAATAATATTCCATGGTGTATATGTACAACCGCTTCTTTATTGTCGGGAGCCGTAAGCCATAGAAACAATGGTCTCTCCCTTTTCGACTGGGCCTCTATTTTCTCAAGCCTGTTCCGTTTAAGAAGCATCAATTGACGCAGCTTGCGATTAGATCGCTGGGATAGAGATTATGCAGCTGCCGTGATAACATCTCCTCCTTAGTTAAATCTTCTGTCTTTTCTCAGTAATCCCCCACCCATGATCTTTTCCAGAGAACATTCCTCAGTTAGGTATCCTAGCAACCTAGATAAACCTTGCCACTTCAGCTGGGGCTGTTTCCCCTTCCTAGCTCCATAATAATATTGCTTGTAAAAATAAACATTGAGACCTTGATCAGACTTTCGACTGTGTCTCCTTCTTTGTGTCTGGTTTGTCTCTCATCCAGGTTAACTTCCCCTCGAGCCCTTGTTGAACTCGCCACCAGCCGGGGCATGTGTTGCCCAACGTGGGGCTCGAGGTACAAAGCCTGATCTGAACATCGCTAATATGGACGGGCATCCTTCTTTCTTTGGATCACCACCCCACCGGTGATACAAGATTCGCATGAAGATCACCACAGGAGTACCCGCCTGTGACACAGATCGATGAAGGTAAGGAATGCGACGCAGTCATGGGGCAAACACTAAATAAGCATGAGTTATTTCTTAAGGGACTTAAGGCTTCTCTCAAGACATGAGGAATACGGGTTAAGAAAAAAGATTTGGTTAAATACTTTATCTTGCCAGAGGATGTCGGCCCATGGTTCCCCCAGGAATAAACTATAGATGAAAAACAGTGGCGCCGAGTTGGTAACTGCCTCAATGATTGTTATCATTCCTTTGGCCCTGAGAAGGTCCCAGTACAGGTATTTTCTATTGGAATCTCATAAACGATATGTTGCAGGTACGCCACTGTCACCCAGATGTTTCAAAGATTTTTGACGATAGTGAAAATTATTTGAAGGGAAAGTTTAAAACCAGTCAAACTTTTCTCCAAAAAAGGAAGTCTCCGAGGAACTTCATCCATCCTCCCCAGCCTCTAATTGTCCCTCTTTCTCCTTTCCCATGCCCGAGGTTAAGGGTGAAACACCGTCTAATGGCCCCGCCAAAAATCTATTTACCCAGTCCTGCCGGTCTCAGGTCCAACAGCCCTGATGATGATCCAATCTACCCTGAAGAGGGGGCCAAAATAAAAGACGCTGCCAGTAAGCACCATAATCTTGATTGGCCCCCTCAAGCACCTTTAGGTGCAGGTCCACCACCCGATAACATACAACGCCCTATAACATACCACTGCCCTAAGACATACCACCCCCTTTAACAAGCCACTGTTAAACTCTCTCGGGAGGCGCAGTCCCTTAAGGCACTGCTTCAGAACAAAAGGGAGAGATCCCAATTGTTTAGGCAATTACGTGAACTTGACTTAGAAATGAGCTCCCCCCGACCACCCTGTTCAGAAAATATAAGTAAGTTCCCCCTCTGCTCTCCCCGTTCAGAAAGTTAAAACCAAAAATAAAACCCTTCATGTCTTCCCGGTGACCCGATCCCAAACTAGACCAACCGATGGAGAACCGACTGAGGGAGAGTCAAATGAGGATGAACCACGAGAATCAGAAGAGGCAGATACCGATGCAGAGGAGCCTATATCCCAGCTTGAGTCAGAAAACACTTTGGGAAAGGACGAGAATGCAACTTCAACCATTAGGACTCATCGGAACCGCCACCTTAAATTTAAAAGTATAAAAGACTTAAAGAATGCTGTTTCCTCATATGGCCCTGTTGCCCCCTTTACTATTTCATTGTTAGAGTCTCTAAGCGAAGACTGGCTTACAGCTAATGATTGGGGCATGTTTACTAAAGCCACCTTAACAAGAGGTGACTTTCTCTTATGGAAAGCTGATTACACTGAAAGATGCCAGGATACTGCATACCGCAATATGGCTGCCGGCAGTCCTTCCAAATCCTGGATGTTAGACAATCTTCTGGGCAATCGCCCCTATGACATAAATGAAAAACAGGCTGTTTTCTCCAGGCTTACTCACACAAATCCAACATGCAGCCCTTAAGGCCTTGAAGAGCCTCCCTTCTAAAGGGTCAGTTATCACCTCTCTTGACAATGTTAGACAGGGGCCGCAGGAACCTTACAGTGAATTCATAGGCCGCCTTACAGAGGCCGCCTAACGCCTCATGGGAAGGGAGGAAACAGATAATGAATTCATTAAACATCTTGCTTTTGAAAATGCTAATTCAGCTTGTCAAGCAGCTATGCGTCCCCATCACAGCGGCAAAAAGTTCTCTGATTTTATAAAACTTTGTGTCGATGACCCAACATCTCGCAATATCGGAATAGCCATAGGAAGAGCTCTTAAAGAGTTTACTCAGGGAGCCAGGCCCAAGACCTACTTTAATTGCAAGCAAACAGGTCATTTTTGAAGAGAGTGCACAGCCCCTAGGACCAAACAATCGCTCCCATCATTCCTGTGACCGCGATGCAAATGGGGTAAGCATTGGGCCTCCGAATGCCGCTCCAAGGCTGATATACAGGGTAATCCTCTGCCTCCAAAGCAGGGAAAATTGATAAAGGGCCCACCCCAGTTCCCCAAAACCTACCCATGATAGAACCCTGGTGTCATCAGGTTCATTCCCCAGTCAGTCCAAAATCCAGCATCACTCTCCTCTCTGGAGCAACCGCCGGTAGCGCAAGACTGGACCTCTGTTCCACCTCCCAGTCAATATTGACCCCATAAATGGGAAATCAAATTCTTTCAATGGGGATTTTTGGCTCTTTGCCGCAAGGCACCTTTGTTCTTATAATGGGTCGTGCCAGCTCCACTATTCAGGGCCTCACTATTTCTCCAGGAGTCATTGACAACGATTATACTGGAGAAATTAAATTTATGGCTACAGCCTTTCAGGGACCAATTACCATTTCCCCTGGGAAACGGATTGCTCAATTAATATTACTCCCCCTCGATGATAAAATTCCTAGCTATAAGCAAAAGAGAGGCCCCCATGGGTTTGGATCATCAGATGTTTATTGGGCACAATAGATCACTCAAAAAAGAAAACTTCTTAACTAAAAATTAAAAGGAAAATCCTTTGGAGGCCTTATAGATACTGGCATGGATGCCACAACTATTTCCAGTAAGGATTGGCTTTCATCTTGACCTCTCACCGCTTCCATGACTCACCTTAGAGGTATTGGACAGACCTCCAACCCCCTACAAAGCTAAAAAGTTATTCAATGGGAAGATGAAGAAGGCAATCACAGTACTGTCCAGCCCTACGTGCTTTCAGGCCTACCTATCAACCTCTGGGGCAGAGATATTCTCTCTCAAGTGAAGCTCATTATGTGCAGCCGTAATGAGCTAGTCACTCACCAGATGCTCAATTAAGGCTTTCGCCCTGTGCAAGGGTTGGGCAAACACTCTCAGGGCTCAAAAGAGCCGGTCCCGGTCACCATAAAAACTGATCATGCTGGAATTGGCTATGAAAATTTACCATAACGGCCGTTGACATGCCTGTACCCCATGCAGATAAAATATCCTGGAAAACAAATTACCCTGTATGGGTTGATCAATGGCCCTTAAATTCTGAAAAACTGGCTGCAGCCACAATGTCAGTACAGGAACAACTTGCTGCAGGCCATATCGAGCCTACCACCTTCCCCTGGAATACTCCTATTTTTGTGATAAAGGAAAAATAAGGATAACGGAGGTTACTTCAAGATCTTAGAAAAATTAATAAAGCTATGATACCTATGGGGGCCCTTCAACCAGGCCTCCCACTCCTGTGGCGATTCCTGTGGGATACTGTGAAATCATAATTGACCTAAAAGATTGCTTTTTCACAATCCCCCTACATCCTAAAGACTGCAAGCATTTTGCATTTAGTTTACTGGTGATTAATTTTAAAGGCCGTATGCCAAGATTCCAATGGAAAGTTCTGCCCCAAGGAATGGCAAACAGCCCTACGCTGTGCCAAAAATTTGTAGCTCAAATTATAGACCCATTTAGACAAAGATGGCCTTCTACATATTTAATTCATTACATGGACAACATCCTCATGGCTGGTCCTAACCCCACTGAACTCCTTGCTTATTCCCAAGAGCTTTCTAGGGCCCTTACCAGAGCTGTCTTTAGATAGCCCCTGATAAAATTCAATTAAAACCCCCTTACTTGCTTTTAGGCTTTGAACTCTTTCATAATAAGATTCTTTCACAAAAGGTTCAACTTAGAACCGTTAGCTTAAAAACTTTAAATGATTTTCAAAAATTTCTAGGAGATATTAATTGGCTCAGGCCTTATCTCATGCTAACTACTGGAGAGCTTAAACCCTTGTTTAATATTCTTAAAGGGACCCATATCCTACTTCGAGTTGCTCATTAACAGCCCCTGCCCTAGAAGCCCTAAAGGCAGTGGAAGCTGCAATTCTAAACCAAAGGGTCCCCTTTATCTCTTATGAGAAGCCTCTTCTCCTAGTCATTTGTGCTACTGATTTTACACCCACCGGAGTGTTCTGGCAAGAGGGTCATCTTTTTTGGTTCCATTTACCTGCCTTCCCAGCCAAAGTCCTTATCCCCTATACCTCCTGGGTGGCTGAACTGATAAAAATCGGATGCGAACAGAGCAGGAAAATATTCGGTAAAGACGCCGACAAAATTATCCTACCCTATTCCCCTACCTAAATCCAGTGGTTGATAGAGAATGACGATGAATGGGCAACATCCTGCAATTCTTTTCAGGGAGCCCTTGACAATCATTTCCCTGCTAATAAGCTTCTCCATTTTCTAAGGACGCAACCATTTGTTTTCCCTACATTGACCTCCTCCCAACCCCATCCTAATGACCCCAAGCTCTCACCGATGGCTCCTCCAACGGAGTGACAGCCTTCACCGTAGATAATCAAATCACTTCCCTACAATCCCCATTCCACTCCACTCAATTGGTTGAACTCTTCGCTATTTTACAAGTTTTTCAACAACTCCCAAATACTCCATTTAACCTATACACAGACAGTGCTTATATTGCACAATCCATTCCCCTTTTAGAGACCGTGCCCTATATAAAACCCACTACAAATGCCACCCCTCTGTCTTTTTCCATCCAGCAGTGCATACATTCCAGGCAACATTCCTTTTATATAAGCCATATTCTTGCCCTTTGTGGTCTTCCTTGACCTCTAGCCACAGGCAATGCTGTGACCGATAAAGCTACCCAACTTTGTCTTCTTGTTGAGCTTGATCCTGCGGCTCAAGCCAAAGAAGCTCACTCTTTACACCAACATAATGCTCAAACATTACGTCTTCTTTTTAAAATTACTAGAGAACAAGCCCGTCAGATTGTTAAACAATGTGCAAATTGTGTCACTCTCCTGCCTGTTCCTCACTTGGGTGTGAACCCTAGGGGCCTAGTTCCCAATGAGATCTGGCAAATGGATGTAACACACGTCCCCTCATTCAGAAATCTTAAATATCTTCATGTTACTGTAGATACATTTAGTGGATTTATTTTTGCCAACCTCCACGTTGGAGAAGCTTCAAAAAATCTTATTGCTCATGTACTCAATTGTCTTAGTGTCATGGGAAAACCCGAGATTATCAACACTGCTAATGGTCCTGGATATACTGGAAAAAATTTCCAAGAATTTTGTGCCAATTACAAATTAAGCCTGTTACAGGCATACCATACAATCCCCAAGGTCAAGGGATTGTCAAACAAGCCCATTTAACTATTAAACGTACCTTCCACAAATTAAAAATGGGAGATTTATATCCCATGAAAGGCTCTCCAAGAAATATTCTTCATCATGCCTTGTTTATTCTTAATTTTCTAACTTTGGATGCTCATGGCAAACCTGCAGCTGGTCGCCTTTGGCACCCACAACATGATAAATCTATGCCACTGTCATGTGGAGAGACAACCTCACATCCCATTGGAATGGCCCCGAGCCCATACTCATATGGGGCCGGGGATCTGCCTGTGTTTTCGACACCAAAGAAGGAGCTGCTCGCTGGCTGCCAGAGCATTTGATTAAACCAATAGATCTACCAGAAGATTTTTAAAATTCTTATCCAACTGTTCAGGGTGGTAACATCCCCTGAGACATCCTTTTTCTTCTTCTCTCCATAGATTCTAGCCGTCGGTTTAGTCCTTGCCTTTATCTTAGGCATACGACTCGCCGCCTCCACCCCTTACCAGTGGACCCTTGTACAGCAGACTATTCTTGTTACCACTAACTGGATCCTTGTTGGTGTATTTGCAATTCTTAACAGCACCTTATAAAAAGATGAAGCCCATCAACTCTCTCATTTTCACCTTCTTCGCGGAACCTTACAAGTTCTTCAAGACCAAATAGATTCCCTTGCAGAAGTAGTCTTACAGAACAGATGTGGCCTAGACCTTCTCACCGCGGAACAAGGCGGAATCTGCTTAGCCTTAGAAAAGAAATGCTGCTTCTATGCAAGCAAGTCTGGAGTAGTTCGTGACAAAATAAAAAGACTCCAAGAAGATCTCGTGCAAAGAAAGAAAAAACTGTTTGAAAATACCCTATGGTCTTGGATGAGCAGGTTTCTTCCTTATCTTCTCCCTATACTAGGACCCTTCCTTAGTCTCATGCTTGTGCTCTACCTTGGCCCTTGGGCCTTCCAGAGAATTACCACCTTCATTAAAGAACAGATCAATATGGAACTCGGCAGACAGATACAATTCCACTGTCACCATTTTGTCCTGGTGGACCAAGGCTATGATGTGCCCTTTGACTCCCCTCCTTTAGAAGCTGGATAGGATACAGACCTATGCATATCGGCTCACAATAAAGTTAGTGCGATATGGGCACCAATGTGGTTGCGAAGCTAATCATTGCAAGGGAAGGTCCGTGAACCGCCTCTGAATTCCCTGAGAGAAAAACCTGTCTTGCATGGAGGTTAGTATCTAAAATAAATACGCCCTTCCTCCCCTCCACAAAAGATACCAAGGGCCAACGTTGACCCCCATAAATGGGGAGTCTCGGAGGAGCCAAGTCACTAATCCCCAAATTGGTTAATGCCCACCGCTAAATATCAGGCCTACCCCTCTTTTCTATAAAAGAAGGGAGGAGATATCGGGAGCCGTAGGACATAGAAACAATGGTCTCGCCCTTTTCGCCTAGGCCTCTAATTTCTGCCCCGTTTAGGAAAGATCAGTTGACCAACTTGAGAATAGACGCTGGGATAGAGATTAAGCAGCTGCTGTGATAACATCTCTTCCTTAGTAAAACATTCTGTCTTTCTCAGTAATCCCCCACCCATGATCTTTTCCAGAGAACATTCTTCATTTAGGTATCCTAACAACCTAGATAATCCTTGCCATTTCAGCTGGGGCTGTTTCCCCCTCCTATCTCCTATATAATCTACCTTGTAACAATAAACTTTGAGACATTGACAACACTTTCGACTTGGTCTCCTTCTTTGTGTCTGGTTTGTTTCTCATCCAGTTTAATTTCCCCTCGATCCCTTGTTGAACTCCCCACTGGCCGGGGCATTTATCCATTCATCTCCTGATGGATACTTAGGTTTCTTCCATTTCTTGGGTATTGTAAAGAGTGCTGGATCAACATAGGGGTGCATCTGTCTCTTTCATACTGGGCTCCTGCACTCTTAGGGTAAATTCCAGGAGAGGAATTCCTGGGTCAGATGGTATTTCTGTTCTTTGTTTTTTTCGGGATCATCCATACTTCTTTCCACAATGGTTGAGCTGACTGACATTCCCAACAGCAGTGTAGGAGGGTTCCCCTTTCTCCACACCCTTGCCGACATCTGTTGTTGTCTGTCTTTCGGGTGGTGGCCATCCTAACTGGTGTGAGGTGATACCCCATTGTGGTTTTAATGGGCATTTCTCTGATGGTTAGCAATGTGTAGCGTCTTTTCATGTGCCTGTCAGCCACCTGAAATTACTTCTGCGGAGAAGTGTCTGTCCAGATCCTCTGCCCATTTTGTAATTGGATTTATTTGCATTTTTTGTGTTGAGGTTCATGAGCTCTTGATACATGTTTTGGATGGCAATGCCTTATCAAATATGTCATCAGTGAATATATTCTCCCATACAGAAGGATGCCTTTGGTTCTACTGATGGTGGTCAAACAGAATCTTACTAAACCGCCTACCACTTCATTCCCAATCTGACTAAATTTTTTTTTAAGAACACCAACCAGCCGAGAAAACTGGAATGAAGAGGAGAAGCTGTGATGCAGGAACATCTAGTGTAAAACTGAGAGGTGAGGTGATGTGGAGACTGGTAGGTTGTATCTTTCCATGTGCTGCTTTCACATGTCATAGGTAGAAAAGATTGCCAAGGATATGAAGCCCGGGGTGTTGATGTCACCTGGTATCAATGGAGCCACGTAGCCTCTAGCCATTGATGGGAAAGCTAGCATGCAGCACTGTTGTCTTTCCTGCGGAGTTAGACGTGCAGCGTCCCCCAATTGCAGTTCAGTCAGAGCCCGTGTGGGACTGTCCTGGCACTGGCCGGGGTGGACCCGACAGCTGTGCCATTCCTGCTGGGCAGTCGCAGCACCCCTCTCGGAACAGGGCCTCAGCAGCGCTTCCTGGAGAGAGAGAGTAGAGAGAGAATTGCGTTCGAGAGAAATTGACTGTTTTGTTTTCTGTAGCTCCATGAGCATGCTTCTGATGTTTATTTTGAGATCCCTTTCTCACGAAGATTGATTTGAGGTCAGTTACCAGGTTCCCTTGAAGGTCCATATTTGTAGGTGGTGCACTCTAGCTACCAGATGCTTTACCCTCTGGAGATGCACAGCCCTTGGTTGGATGGCAGGGGTCCAAGGGGAGCGGTGCCGGTGCCCATTCTCACCGGGAGTAAAGAGGTCTTTTCTGCTTCCCGGCAACAGTACCCATCTCCACTGCCAGGGCCAGAGTGCAGAGCATGCAGGGAGAAGCTGCCGTAGGTCGGGGCGGCCGTTTTGCAGGCCGGTGACGGCGGGGAGGCAGGCCATGTACCACTCACAGCACGGTAAGGGGCCTCGGAGCTGCGAGGCCAGCCAGGGGGATGGAGTGACCGGAGCTCCTGAAAGCTAACCCGCCTGCCGGGCAGAGTGCACCCGCGCAGTTTGGCGCACCTGTACTTTCTCCTGAATGGCAAGCCGTGTGGAAGCCTTGCCCCTTTAGCAGTTCTCTCGCTGTTAGGAAGTCTCTCAGACAGTCCGCCTTTCTTTTGTCAAACAGCGGCCGGATGTGGATCCCTCTGTTGTCCCAGAAGTGGCTGGAACCACAAGTCTCTCGAAGTCTTCTGCCTCCCTTTGCTTTCCAACCCCACCGATCCTCCAGTATGCACCACATGTACGGTAGGTTCGTGCTCAGAGAGCACATCTCCACGGCTGTACGTCACACTTCTCCTTGAGGTGAAAGGCTGCTGCAGCAGCGTTCCTCCCTGCTGCTCTTCCACGATTTGTTATAGTTGTTCTATTTCCATATAGTATGTATTTATGTGGTTTTGATCTTGGGAGAAGGTTTCCGCTCCACTCTCATGTGAGCCTGCGTCATTAATCACATCAGCACATCTTTTTTCTGTTTTTTCTCTTCAGTTTCACTTGTTTATGGTACCTTTCAGCACCCCTCAATTTGTAGTTTGTCTTCGTCCTTGGATATCAAGTGAGTCTCCAGTAAGGGAGCAGGTAGGTGTTCTTGAGTTTTCATCCCTTCTTTTAACCATGTGTCTTTTGATTGGAGCACTCAGAGCCTGTCCTTTTATTCTGATAATTGAGAGCTGTGTCCTTATTACACTTAAAAAATATTTTTTGTCATCATTAATCTACAATCACGCGAAGAACATTATGATCACCAAGTACACCAAGTCCTCCCCATAAAACCCGTTATAGTGGCAATCCATCAGCATTGTTGGATGCTGCAGACCCCTTCACCATGTCCCCCCGCACACACCCCGTTACAGTCGCTGTCCATCAGCATGTAGAAAGATGCTGTAGAATCTCTACTTGTCTTCTCTGTTTTGTACAGCCCTCGCCATGTGCCCCCGACCCCCCGCATTATACATGCTAATCCTTATGTCCCCTTTCGTTCCCCTGCCCTTATCCCTCCCTTCATACCTACCCTGCCCAGTCACATTCCATTGGTAACTGTTAGTCCACTCCCGGGTTCAATGAGTCCGATGCTGTTTTTTTCCTTCAGTTTTTCTTTGTTGTTATACTCCACACATGAGTGAAATCATTCGGAACTTGTTTTTCACTGCCTGGCCTATTTCACTGAGCATAATACCCTCTAGCTCCATTCACGTTGTTGCAAATGATAGGACTTGTTTTCTTCTTATGGCTGCTTACTGCACTTTTTAAACTGGATTTTATTCTTCTTTTTTGTTTGTAGTTTCGCTATGTGCTTTCACCATTGCTCTCCTGGTTATGAGCAATAGCTTTGTGTTAATCGATATTTACCTATATTTTTCTATCTGCCTGTCTATCTATCTATCTATCATTCAATCAATCAGTCATATTTTTATCTGAAAATCTGTCCTTGTATACTGAACAGTAAAGAACATAGACTATGTCCCTTCCCTACGTTATGCTTACAAAAATCTTGCAAGGTAACTAGGCCGTAAGGAGAGCACTGGGTTCACCGAGACACTTGCATGTCGAGTCAGAAGTGTACCTACAAAACCAGGAAATGGTGGTGCAGGGACTTGTACCAGTGTCTCTGTCCTCTCTCCTCTTTTATCTCCTTCTCACTTGCTGACTGTATTTATCCACATTCATTGACTAAGTGCTCCCTGAAGACCACAAGTATCGTTCCTCTTTGACATTTTTCGACAGAAAAGTAAACTTGGTGCTTACTCACCACCATGTGTGAGGGATATCAGCGTGACAAACCCTGATAGGAGGGAGGGTCAAATAAAAAGTAATACCGATTTCTAGACGGGAGCAGTTGGGAGAGAAGTGTGTGTTGTGGAGTGAAGTGTTATTTGAGTGTCCAAACTTCCCTCTTTACCTGTTTATTACTTCTTTATATTCGTGGACATCATAAAATCCACTGATTTCAAAGGCCCAGACCCATATTATTACAGCAATTCACTTGTTGAGTTGAGAGAAAATGAGAAGGATGTTGCTGCACCACTAAATCTATGGCTGGGCACTGCTGATACCAAACAAAAACATTCACGGTGGCCAGATAGGTCTATTTACTACTGACTGTCTTGGGGGCACAGACAGAATCCATTTGACTGATTGTTTGTTTTTTAGATTGACTTGTGTTGGGTACCACTCCCCACCCCTTCGGCTTGCAGTTTGTCTGTGTCCTTGGATCTCAAGTGAGTCTCCTGTAAGGGAGCACGTAGTTGTTTTTGAGTTTTCATCCCTTCTTTTAAACCTGTGTCTTTTGTTTGGAGCACTCAAAGCCTGTCCTTTTACACTGATGATTCAGAGCTGTGCCCTTATTGCACTTTAAAATGCTTTTTTGTTATCATTAATCTACAATCACATGCACAACATTATGTTTTCTAGGATCCCCCTTTCACCAAGTTCGCCCCAAAAACCTCTTACAGTCGGTGTCCATCAGTGTAGTTGGATGCTTTAGACTACTTCACCATGACCCCCCACACACACCCCGTTACAGTCGCTGTCCATCAACGTGTAGTAAGATGCTGTAGAATCTCTAAATTTCTTCTCTGTGTTGTAAAGCCCTCCCCATGCCCAGACGACCCCACGCATTATTCATGCTAAAAATAATGTCCCGTTTCTTTCTTTCCACCCTTTTCCCTCCCTTATCACCCACCCGGCCCAGTCCTTTTCCCTTTGGGATCTGGTAGTCCACTCTCTGGTTCTGCGATTGTGCTGCTGTTTTTTTCCATCAGTTTTTTTTTTTTTAATACTCAGCACATGAGGGAAATCATTTGGTACTTGTCTTTCTCCTCCTCTCCTTTTCAATGAGCATACTACCATCCAGCTCCACCCACATCATTGTAAATGGTAGGATTTGTTTTCTTCTTAGGGCTGCTTACTGTACTTTTTAAACGGCATTTCATTCTTCCTTTTTGGTTGTAGTATCGCTATGTGCTTTCACCATTTATCTCCCGGTTATGAGCAATAGCTTTCTGTTAATTGGTATGTATCTGTATCTATCTATCTATCTATCTATCTATCTATCTATCTATCTATCTATCATCTATCTATCTGTCTGTCTGTCTGTCTGTCTATCTATCTATCTATCTATCTATCTATCTACCTATATTCCTATGTATCTATCATGATTATCATCTATCTATCATGTCTATCATCTATCTATCATCTGTCATCTCTTTATCTGTCTATGAATCAATCATCTTTTTGTGTGCCCTTCTGTCCTTATGTACAAAACAGTTAACAACATCGCCTATGTCACTTTCCTACATTATGCTTCCAAAAATCTTGCAAGGTGAGAAGGCCGTATTGAGAGCATCGGGTTCACTGAGACACTTGCAGGTAGAGTCAGCAACGTGTGCTTACAAAACCAGTAAATGGTGGTGCAGGGACTTGAACCCATATCTCTGTCCTCTGTCCGCTTTTCCCTCCTTCTCGCTTGCTGACTGTATTTAGCCACATTCATTGACTAAGTGCTTCCTGAATACCACAAGTATCCTTCCTCTGGGCCTGTTGTAGACAGTGAAGTATACTTGGTGCTTTGCTTCCCACCATGTTTGATGGACATCGGCGTGATCACCGTTGATTGGAGGATTGTCAAATAAAAAGAAACACCTATGTGTAGACAGGAGCATATGGGATCAAAGAGAGTGTGGTGGAGTTCCATGTTTGTTTGAGTGTCCAAACTTCCCTCTTTTGGGGGTTATTACTTCTTTTAATTCGTGAACATCATAAAAACCACTGATTTCAAAAACCCAGACTCATATTACTACAGCAATTCAGTTGTTGAGTTGAGGAAAAATGAGAAGTAAAATGGTGTACCAGTAATCTATGTCAGGGCACTGCTGATACCAAACAGAAAGAATACACGGTGGCAAGATAGGGCTATTTTCTACTGACTGTCTCTGGGGACTCAAATAGAATCCATTTGTTTGTTTGATTGTTTCTCAGTTTCACTTGTATAGGGTTCCTGTCCCCGCCCCTTCGGATTTTTGTTTGTCTGTGTCCTTGGATCTCAAGTGAGTCTCCAGTAAGGGAGCACATAGGCAGTCTTGAGTTTTCATCAGTTCTTCTAACCCTGTGTCTTTTGATTGGAGCACTCAAAGCCTGTACTTTTATTCTGATATTTGAGAGCAGCGCTCTTTCTGCACTTTGAAATTTATTTGTTCTCATTAATGTACAATCACATGCAGATCATTTTGATTTCCAGTCTACCACCTTCACCAAGACCCCTCCAAATCCCAGTTACAGTCGCTATCCGTCAGCATGTACTAAGATGCTGTAGAATCACTACATGTCTTCTCTGTGTTGTACAGAACTACCCATGACACCCCACATTACACATTATACATGCTAATCCTAATGGCCCCATCTTTTTCCCCTCCCTTATTACACCCTTCAAACAAACCCTACCCAGTCCCTTTCTCTTTATTAACTGATAGTCCACTCTCGGGTTCTGTGAGTCTGCTGCTGTCTTTTCCTTCAGTTTTTCTTTGTTATCATACTCCACACATGAGTGAAATCATTTGGTACATGTACTTCTCCGCCTGGCCAATTTGACTGAGTATAATACGCTCTAGCTCCTTTCACGTTAATGCAAATGATGGGATTTGTTTTCTTCTTATGGCTTCTTAGTGAACTTTTTAAACTGGATTTCATTCTTCTTTTTTGTTTGTAGTTTCACTTTGTGCTTTCACCATTACTCTCCTGGTTATGAGCAGTAGCATTGTGTTAATCGATATGTACCTATATCTATCTCTCTGTCTGTCTATTTATCAATCAATTAAACAATCATCACTTTGTCTGCCCATCTCTCCCTGTGTACAGAACAGTTAACCATATATCCTATATCACTTTCCTACACTATGCTTCCAAAAGTCCTGCAAAGTATCTAGGCTGTAGAGAGAGCACTGGGCTCACCGACACACTTGCAGTTGGAGTCGGCCGTGTGTACCTACAAAACCAGGAGATGGTTGTGCCGGGACTAGAACCCGTGTCTCTGTCCTCTGTCCTCTTTCATCTCCTTCTAACTTGCTGTCTGTATTTAGCCACATTCATTGACTAAGGGCTCCCTGAAGACCACAAGTATCATTCCTCTGGGCCTGTTGTCGCGAGAAAAGTAAACTTGTTCTTTGCTCACCACCATGTTTGAAGGACATCAGCGTGATCACCGCCGATAGGACAGAGGGTAAAATAAAAAGGAACACCAATTTCTAGACAGGAGCAGTTGGGAGCTAAGAGTATTGTGGAGTGACTTGTTTATTTGAGTGTCCAAACTTCCCTCTTTAGGTCGTTATTGGATCTTCACATTCGTGAACATCATAAAACCCACTGATTTCAAAGGCCCAGATACTTATTATTACAGCAACTCACTTGTTGAGGTGAGAGAAAATGAGAAGTATGCTGCTGCACCGCTAAATCTAAGGCTGGGAACTGCTGAAACCAAACAAAAAGAATTCATGGTGGCCAGATAGGGCTATTTTCTGCTCACTGTCTCTGGGGACTCAAACAGAATCCATTTGTTTGATTGTTTGTTTTTCAGTTTAAATCGTGTAGCGTACTTGTCCACACACCTTCGGCTTTTAGTTTGTCTGTGTCCTTGGATCTCAAGGGTGTCTCCTGTAACTAAGCACTTAGGTGTCTTGAGTTTTCATCCCTTCTTTTAACCCTGTTTCTTTTGTTTGCAGCACTTAGAGCCTGACCTTTTGTTCTGATGATTCAGAGCTGTGCACTTAGTGCACTTAAAGAATTTTTTTTATCATTAATCTACAGTCACGTGAAGAACATTATGTTTACTATGCACACCCCTTAACCAAGTCCCCCGGAGAAACCTCTTCAGTCGCTGTTAATCAGCATAGTTGGATTCTGTAGACCTCTTCACCATGTCCCCCCCACAGACTCCATTACAGTGGCTGTCCATCAGTGAGTAGTAAGATGCTATATGATCTCTACTAGTCTTCTCTGAGTTGTACAGTACTCCCCATGCACCCACGACCCCACGCATTATACATGCTAATCCTAATGCCCCCATTATTTCTCCCCACACTTCTCCCTCCCTTCAGACCCACCCTGCCCATTCCTTTTCTGTTTGGTAACTTTTAGTCAACTCTCGGGTTCTGTGAGTCTGCTGCTGTTTTTTTCCTTCAGTTCTTTTTGTTGTTATACTCCACACATGAGTGAAATCACTTGGTACTTGTCTTTCTCCGCCTGGTCTATTTCTCTGACCATACTACCGTCTACCTCCATCCACGTCTTTGCAAATGGTAGTATTTGTTTTCATCTTAAGGCTGCTTACGGCACTTTTTTTTTTCCTTTTAAGAAAAATTTTTATTAAGGTATGATTGATATACATTCTTATGAACGTTTCACAAGAAAAACAATGTGGTTACTACATTCACCCATATTATCAATTCCCCACCCATACCCCATTGCAGTCACTCTCCATCAGTGCAGCAAGATGCCACAGATCCACTATGTGCCTTCTCTGTGCTCCACTGTTCTCCCCATGATCCCCCACACCATGTATACTAAATATAATACCCTTCAGTCCACTTCTCCCTCCCTCCCCACCCGCCCTCCCACACCCCTCCCCTTTGGTAACTGCTAGTCCCTTTTTTTTTTTTAAATAATTATTTTTATTGAAGGGTAGTTGACGCACAGTATTACATTACATTAGTTTCAAGTGCACAACACAGTGATAATACATTTATATACATAATTCTAGGTTCCAGCTATCACCCTACCAAGCTGTTAAAATATCTTGACTATATTCCTTATGATATACATTACATCCCGGTTACTTATTTATTTTACCATTGGAAGTCTGTCCTGTTTTTGTGAGGGCATCTCTCATATTTATTGATCAAATGGTTGTTAACGACAATAAAATTCTGTACAGGGGAGTCAATGCTCAATGCACAATCATTAATCCACCCCAAGCCTAATTTTCATCAGTCTCCAATCTTCTGAGGCATAACAAACAAGTTCTTACATGTAGAACAAATTCTTACATAATGAATAAGTTACATAGTGAACAGTACAAGGGCAGTCATCACAGAAACTTTCGGTTTTGCTCATGCATTATGAACTATAAACAGTCAGTGCAAATATGAATACTCATTTGGTTTTTATACTTGATTTATATGTGGATACCACATTTCTCTCTTTATTATTATTATTTTTAATAAAATGCTGAAGTGGTATTTAGATACAAGATAAAGGTAGAAACATAGTTTAGTGTTGTAAGAGTGCAAATGTAGATGATCAGGGGTGTGCCTGTAGACTATATGTTAATCCAAGCTAGACCAGGGCAATAAAACATCCATGTATGCAGAAGATTTCTCTCAGAACAGGGGGGGTGAGGTTCTAAGGCTCACCTCTGTTGATCCCCAATTTCTCACCTGATGGCTCCCCTGCGACTGTGCCTGTCTTAGGTTGTTCCTCCCTTGAGTAATCTTACCCGTCTCTGGCTAACCAGTCATCTTCCGGGGCCATACAGGGAAATGTGAAGTTGTGAAGAGAGGGAAGCCTTATTGTTTGAAAAGGTTAGCTTTTTACTTCTTTGCATATTTATGCCCTGTGGCTTCTATGCCCAGCATTTGTCTTGAGGTGTCTTTACCACTTGGAAGAATTTTGATACTCGGTAAATTTGAAATGAGGCACGAATTCTATTTAAGGGTTGTAATTAGGAAGGAAGAAGAAAAGCTATAGAAGTAGCAGGCGGAAGAAAACATGGGAAGATTGATTATTTCTTTGACATATCTTCTTGTAGAGTAACTTCAGTATGTATAGGTTTTAAGCTACTACTTAAATTGCGCACACACATTAACATAATAGGAGTATAGTTACATAACCAAAGCGTATTTGTAATTACCAGCCATCTCCAGCGAAACCAAGAAAACCAGTTAGGCACCTTAGGCATTTGTGAAAACTTATCTATGATATGGTGGATATTGTCCAACTGAACTTGAACAGTCTGAGAGAAATCAGACAAATTAAAACAACCCATTAATGGGGACTGTTCACATGCCATATGTTCTTTTAACAGTAATTAGTCTGTAGTTGTAAGACTTTGGAGCGCTACAATTTGCACTTCTCCAAATTCTTGGTTGAGATTTAACAGTGTAGATCCAGTCAAATTTGTTGTTTTACTGTATGTACAGGCCAGCTTAGATATCTCCTTCCTCATTCCCATGACAAGTCCAGGAACTGGTGGGATGAGTGCATCTACAGCTGTAGCAGTGCGTGGATATTTGTTGGGGTTTTTGATGATCATCTTCTGGCATGAGTCTTCCAGAGAGTGCAGATGTTGGAAGTTCTTTTTCATATCGTATCTTAGTTCATTTTCGGGGTAGCCCAATTAGGCTTTGATCCTCTGTATAAACACAAACAGACCGTTTGCCTACACTTTTATATGCCCTTTATACCCTTGTGTAGAAATCATTGGAGGTTACCACACAGGAACAGCCTCTTTTTTTTTTTTTTGCTTTGTTTTTGGTATCACTAATCTACACATACATGACGAATATTATGTTTACTAGGCTCTCCCCTATACCAGGTCTCCTCTATAAACCCCTTTACAGTCACTGTCCATCTGCATAGAAAAATGTTGTAGAATCACTACTTGCCTTCTCTGTGTTGTACTGCCCTCCCTTTTCTCCTAACCCCCATGCATGTTAATCTTAATACCCCCCTACTTCTCCCCCCCTTATCCATCCTTGCACACCCATCCTCCCCAGTCCATTTCTCTTTGGTACCTGTTAGTCCATTCTTGAGTTCTGTGATTCTGCTGCTGTTTTGTTCCTTCAGTTTTTCCGTTGTTCTTATATTCCACAGATAAGTGAAATCATTTGGTATTTCTCTTTCTCTGCTTGGCTTGTTTCACTGAGCATAATACCCTCCAGCTCCATCCATGTTGCTGCAAATGATTGGATTTGCCCTTTTCTTATGGCTGAGTAGTATTCCATTGTGTATATGTACCACATCTTCTTTATCCATTCATCTATTGATGGACATTTAGGTTGCTTCCAATTCTTGGCTATTGTAAATAGTGCTGCAATAAACACAGGGGTGCATCTGTCTTTCTTAAACTTGATTGCTGCGTTCTTATGGCAAATTCCAAGGAGTGGAATTCCTGGGTCAAATGGTAAGTCTGTTTTGAGCATTTTGATGTACCTCCATACTGCTTTCCACAGTGGTTGAACTAACTTACATTCCCACCAGCAGTGTAGGAGGGTTCCCCTTTCTCCACAGCCTCTCCAACATTTGTTGTTGTTTGTCTTTTTGATGGCAGCCATCCTTACTGGTGTGAGGTGATACCTCACTGTAGTTTTAATTTGCATTTCTCTGATAATTAGCGATGTGGAGCATCTTTTCATGTGTCTGTTGGCCATCTGTATTTCTTTTTTGGAGAACTGTCTGTTCAGTTCCTCTGCCCATTTTTTAATTGGGTTATTTGTTTTTTGTTTGTTGAGGCGTGTGAGCTCTTCATATATTCTGAACGTCAAGCCTTTATCGGATGTGTCATTTTCAAATATATTCTCCCATACTGTAGGGATCATTCTTGTTCTATTGATGGTGTCTTTTGCTGTACAGAAGCTTTTCAGCTTAATATAGTCCCACTTACTCATTTTTGCTGTTGTTTTCTTGCCCGGGGAGATATGTTCAAGAAGAGGTCACTCATGTTTATGTCTAAGAGGTTTTTGCCTATGTTTTCTTAAAAATAGTTTAATGGTTTCATGGCTTACATTCAGGTCTTTGATCCATTTTGAGTTTAATTTTGTATATGTGGTTAGACAATGGTCCAGTTTCATTCTCCTACATGTAGCTGTCCAGTTTTGCCAGCACCACCTGTTGAAGAGACTGTCATTTCGCCATTGTATGTCCATGGCTCCTTTATCAAATATTAATTGACCATATATGTCTGAGTTAATGTCTGGATTCTCTAGTCTGTTCCATTGGTCTGTGGCTCTGCTCTTGTGCCAGTACCAAATTGTCTTGATTAGTATGGCTTTATAGTAGAGCTTGAAGTTGGGGAGTGAGATCCCCCTACTTTATTCTTCTTTCTCAGGATTGCTTTGGCTATTCTGGGTCTTTGGTGTTTCCATATGAATTTTTAAATTATTTGTTCCAGTTCATTGAAGAATGTTGCTTGTAGTTTCGTAGGGATTGCATCAAATCTGTATATTGCTTTGGGCAGGATGGCCATTTTGACGTTATTAATTCTAACTAGCCACGAGCATGGGATGAGTTTCCTTCTGTTAGTGTCCCCTTTAATTTCTCTTAAGAGTGACTTGTAGTTTTCAGAGTATAAGTCTTTCACTTCTTTGGTTAGGTTTATTCCTAGGTATTTTATTTTTTTGATGCAATTGTGAATGGAGTTGTTTTCCTGATTTCTCTTTCTGTTGGTTCATTGTTAGTATATAGGAAAGCCACATATTTCTGTGTGTTGATTTTGTATCCTGCAAATTTGCTGTATTCCGATATCAGTTCTAGTACTTTTGGGGTGGAGTCTTTAGGGTTTTTTATGTACAGTATCATGTCATCTGCAAATAGTGACAGTTTAACTTCTTCTTTACCAATCTGGATTCCTTGTATTTCTTTATTTTGTCTTATTGCCGTGACTAGGACCTCCAGTACTATGTTAAATAACAGTGGAGAGAGTGGGCATCCCTGTCTAGTTCCCGATCTCAGAGGAAATGCTTTCAGCTTCTCGCTGTTCAATATAATGTTGGCTGTGGGTTTATCATAGATGGCCTATATTATGTTGAGGTACTTGCCCTCTATTCCCATTTTGGTGAGAGTTTTTAACATGAATGGATGTTGAACTTTGTCAAATGCTTTTTTAGCATCTATGGAGATGATCATGTGGTTTTTGTCTTTCTTTTTGTTGATGTGGTGGATGATGTTGATGGACTTTCGAATGTTGTACCATCCTTGCATCCCTGGGATGAATCCCACTTGGTCATGTTGTATGATCCTTTTGATGTATTTTTGAATTCGGTTTGCTAATATTTTGTTGAGTATTTTTGCATCTACGTTCATCAGGAATATTGGTCTGTAGTTTTCTTTTTTGGTGGGGTCTTTGCCCTGTTTTGGTATTTGGATGATGTTAGCTTCATAGAATGAGTTCGGGAGTATCCCCTCCTCCTCTATTTTTTGGAAAACTTTAAGGAGAATGGGTATTATGTCTTCCCTGTATGTCTGATAAAATTCCGAGGTAAATCCATCTGGCCCGGGGGTTTTGTTCTTTGGTAGTTCTTTGATTACCGCTTCAATTTCGTTGCTGGTAATTGGTCTGTTTAGATTTTCTGTTTCTTTTTGGGTCAGTCTTGGAAGGTTGTATTTTTCTAGGAAGTTGTCCATTTCTCCTAGGTTTCCCAGCTTGTTAGCATATAGGTTTTCATAGTAGTCTCTAATAATTCTTTGTATTTCTGCGGGGTCCATCGTGATTTTTCCTTTATCATTTCTGATACTGTTGATTTGTTTTGACTCTCTTTTCCTCATAATAAGTCTGGCTAGAGGCTTATCTATTTTGTTTATTTTCTCGAAGAACCAGCTCTTGGTTTCATTGATTTTTGTTATTGTTTTATTCTTCTCAATTTTATTTATTTCTTCTCTGATCTTTATTATGTCCCTCCTTCTGATGACCTTAGGCCTCATTTGTTCTTCATTTTCCAATTTTGATAGTTGTGACATTAGACCATTCATTTGGGATTGCTCTTCCTTTTTTAAATATGCTTGGATTGCTATATACTTTCCTCTTAAGACTGCTTTTGCTGTGTCCCACAGAAGTTGTGGCTTAGTGCTGTTGTTGTCATTTGTTTCCATATATTGCTGGATCTTCATTTTGATTTAGTCATTGATCCATTGATTATTTAGGAGCGTGTTGTAAAGCCTCCATGTGTTTGTGAGCCTCTTTGTTTTCTTTGTACAGTTTATTTCTAGTGTTATGCCTTTGTGGTCTGAAAAGTTGGTTGGTAGGATTTCAATCTTTTGGAATTTTCTGAGGCTCTTTTTGTGGCCTAGTATGTGGTCTATTCTGGAGAATGTTAAATGTGCACTTGAGAAGAATGTATATCCCGCTGCTTTTGGATGTAGAGTTCTATAGATATCTATTAGGTCCATCTGCTCTACTGTATTGTTCAGTGCTTCCGTGTCCTTACTTATTTTCTTCCCAGTGGATTTATCCTTTGGGGTGAGTGGTGTGTTGAAGTCTCCTAGAATGAATGCATTGCAGTCAATTTCCCCCTTTAGTTCTGTTAGCATTTGTTTCACATATGCTGGTGCTCCTGTGTTGGGTGCATATATATTTAGAATGGTTATATCCTCTTGTTTGACTGAGCCCTTTATCATTATGTAGTGTCCTTCTTTATCTCTTGTTACTTTCTTTGTTTTGAAGTCTATTTTGTCTGATATTAGTACTGCAACCCCTGCTTTCTTCTCACTGTTGTTTGCTTGAAATATGTTTTTCCATCCCTTGACTTTTAGTCTTTACATGTCTTTGGGTTTGAGGTGAGTTTCTTGTAAGCAGCATATAGATGGGTCTTGTTTTTTTATCCATTCTGTTACTCTGTGTCTTTTGATTGGTGCATTCAACCCATTAACATTTAGGGTGACTATTGAAAGATATGTACTAATTGCCATTGCAGGCTTTATATACGTGGTTACCAAATGTTCAAGGTTAGCCTCTTTAGTATCTTACTGCCTAACTTAGCTCGCTTATTGAGCTGTTATATACACTGTCTGGAGATTCTTTTCTTCTCTCCCTTCTTGTTCCTCCTCCTCGATTCTTCATATGTTGGGTGTTTTGTGCTGTGCTCTTTCTAGGAGTGCTCCCATCTAGAGCAGTCCCTGTAAGATGTTCTGTAGAGGTGGTTTGTGGGAAGCAAATACCCTCAGCTTTTGTTTGTCTGGGAATTGTTTAATCCCGCCGTCATATTTGAATGATAGTCGTGCTGGATACTGTATCCTTGGTTCAAGGCCCTTCTGTTTCATTGTATTAAATATATCATGCCATTCTCTTCTGGCCTGTAGGGTTTCTGTTGAGAAATCTGACGTTAGCCTGATTGGTTTCCCTTTATAGGTGACCTGTTTTCTCTCAACTGCCTTTAACACTCTTTCCTTGTACTTGATCTTTGCCATTTTAATTATTATGTGTCTTGGTGTTGCCCTTCTTGGATCCTTTCTGTTGGGTGTTCTGTGTATTTCCGTGGTCTGTTCGATTACTTCCTCCCCCAGTGTGTTGAAGTTTTCAGCAATTATTTCTTCTAAGATACTTTCCATCTCTTTTCCTCTCTCTTCTTCTTCTGGGACCCCTATAATACGGATATTGTTCCTTTTGGATTGGTCACACAGTTCTCTTAATATTGTTTCATTCCTGGAGATCCTTTTGTCTCTCTCTATGTCAGCTTCTATACGTTCCTGTTCTCTGATTTCAATTCCATCAATGGCCTCTAGCATTTTATCCATTCTGCTTATAAACCCTTCCTGAGTTTGTTTCATTTCTGCGTTCTCCTTTCTGGCATCTGCGATCTCCTTCCGGACTTCATCCCATTTCTCTTGCGTATTTCTCTGCATCTCTGTCAGCATGTTTATGATTCTTATTTTGAATTCTTTTTCAGGAAGACTGGTTAGGTCTTTCTCCTTCTCTGTTGTTGTCTCTGTGATCTTTGTGTGTCTGTAGCTTTGCATTTTCATGGTGATAGGAATAGTCTGCAGAACTGGGACGAGTGACGGCTGGAAGGACTTCCTTTCTTGTTGGTTTGTGGCCCTCCTCTCCTGGGAGAACAGCGACCTCTAGTGGCTTGTGCTGCACAGCTGCGCACAGACAGGCTTTCTGCTTCCTGCCCGGCTGCTATGGAGTTAATCTCCACCGTTGCTGTGGGCGTGGCCTAGCTCGGGCAGCTACTCCAAAATGGTGGAGTCGCGTTGGAGCAGGAGCTGCTGGGAGGCTATTTATCTCTGTAAGGGGCCTCCCTGCTCCCTGCAGCCCAGGGGTTAGGGTGCCCAGAGATCCCGGATTCCCAACCTCTGGATTAAGTGACCCGCCCTGCCCCTTTAAGACTTCCAAAAAGCACCCGCCAAAACAAAACAATGACCACCAAAAAAAAAAAAAGAAAAAAAAATTTTTAAATTAAAAAAAGAAAAGGTTTTATTTAAAAAAAAAAAAAAGGTGGTCGTTCGTTTTTCTTTATTCTCCGGTGCCAGCCTCAGGCCTCTGCTCACCGGACTTTCTTCCCTGTTTCCCTAGTGTTGGGGTCCCTATCCCTTTAAGACTTCCAAAAAGCGCTCACCAAAACAAAACAGCAAAAAAGAAAAAAAAGAAATGATCGCGCGCTTTTCTTATGTCCTCTTTCGCCCAGCCTCCAGTGCCTGCTCACTGTTCTTGCTGCCCTGTTTTCCTTGTATCGAGCGCCCTGCACTCTGGCCCGGATGGCTGGGGCTGGGTGTTCGGCAGTCCTGGGCTCCATATCCCTCCCGCTCTGCCTACTCTTCTCCCCGCGGGAGCTGGGGGGATGCGCGCTATTCTACCGCAGGGCCGGGACTTGTATCTTACCCCCATCGCGAGGCACTGGGTTCACACAGGTGCGGATGTGGTCTGGATATTGTCCTGTGTCCTCTGGTCTTTATTCTAGGAAGGGTTGTCTTTGTTATATTTTCATAGATATATGTTGTTTTTGGAGGAGATTTCCGATGCTCTACTCATGCCGCCATCTTCCGCCCCCTCCTGGTAGTCCTGCTTACAGCACTTTTTAAACTTGATATCATTCTTCCTTTTGTTTGCAGTTTAGCTATGTTATTCAGCATTCAAGTCCTGATTATGAACAATAGCTTTGTGTTAATCGATATGTATCTGTATCTATCTATCTAAAGGTCTATCTGTCTATGTACCTATGTATCTATGTATCTATGTATCTATCTATCTATCTGTCTATCTATCTATCTTCCTATCATCTATCTATGAAGTCTATCATATACCAATCTATGTACCTATTTATGTATCTTGCATCTGTCGTCTGTCTACCTATCTATCTATGAATCATTCATCTTTTTGTCTACCCATCTATCCTTCTGTACAGAACAGTTAACAACATAGCCTATGTCTCTTATCTACATTATTCTTCCAGTAATCTTGCAAGGTAACCAAGCCATAAGGAGAGTTCTGTCTTCAAATAAAAAGAACACCAATTTCTAGAGAGGAGCAGTTGGGAGCTAACAGTGTATTGTGGAGTGACGTGTTTATTTGTGTATATAAACTTCCCTCTTCATGTGGTTATTAGATCTTCACATTCGTGAACATCATAAAACCCACAGATTTCAAAGTCCCAGATTCTTATTATTGCAGCAACTCAGTTGTTGAGGTGAGAGAAAATGAGAAGTATGTTGCTGCACCACTAAATCTATGGCTGGGAACTGCTGAAAAAAAACAAAAAGAATTCACGGTGGCCAGATAGGGCTATTTTCTGCTGACTGTCTCTGGGGACTCAAACAGAATCCATTTGTTTGATTGTTTGTTTTTCAGTTTCACTCATGTAGCGTACTTGTCCACAAACCTTCGGCTTGTAGTTTGTCTGTGTCCTTGGATCTGAAGTGCGTCTCCTGTAAGTAAGCACGTAGGTGTCTTGACTTTTCATCCCTTCTTTTGACCCTGTGACTTTTGTTTGCACCACTCAGTGCCTGGCCTTTTATTCTGATGATTCAGAGCTGTGCACTTATTGCAATTAAAGAATTTTTTTATCATTAAGCTAAAATCACTTGAAGAACATTATGTTTACTATGCACCCCCTTCACGAAGTACCCCTGAAAAACCTCTTCCGTCGCTGTCAATCTGCATAGTTTGATGCTGTAGACCCCTTCACCATGTCCCTCCAAACAGACCCAGTTACAGTCGCTGTCCATCAGTGATTAGTAAGATGCTATATGATCTCCACTAGCCTTCTCTGTGTTGTACAGCACTCCCCATGCCCCCTCGACCACAAGCATTATACATGCTAAAACTAATGCTCCCATTCTTTCTCCTCACACTTATCCCACCCGTCAGACCCACCCTGCCCAGTCCTTTTCCCTTTGGTAACTTTTAGTCAACTCTCGGGTTCTGTGAGTCTGCTGCTGTTTGTTTCCTTCAGTTATTCTTTGTTGTTATACTCCACACATGAGTGAAAACACTTGGTACTTGTCTTTCTCCGCCTGGCCTATTTCTCTGAACATACTACCGTCTAGCTCCATCCATGTCATTGCAAATGGTAGTATTTGTTTTCTTCTTAAGGCTGCTTACTGCACTTTTTAAACTGGATTTCATTCTTCCTTTTTGTTTGTAGTTTAGCTATGTTATTCACCATTCTACTCCTGGTTATGAACAATAGCTTTGTGTCAATCGATATGTATCTGTATCTAACTATCTAATGGTCTGTCTGTGTATCTATGTATGTATGTATGTATGTATGTATGTATCTATGTATCTATCTATCTATCTATCTTCCTATCACCTATCTATGACGTCTATCATCTATCAATCTATGTACCTATCTATCTATCTTTCATCTGTCATCTGTGTACATATCTATCTATGAATCAGTCATCCTTTTGTCTGCCCATCTATCTTTCTGTACAGAACAGTTAACAACATAGCCTATGTCTCTTCCCTACATTATGCTTCCAGAAATCTTGCAAGGTAACTAAGCCATAAGGAGAGCACTGTGTTCACCAATACACTTTCATGTAGAGTCAGCCGCGTGTGCTTACAAAACCAGTAAATGGAAGTGAAAGGACTGGAATCTGTATCTCTGTCCTCTGTCCTCTTATACTTCCTGCTCGCTTGGTGACATTATTTAGCCACATTCAGTGAGTAAGTGATTCCTGAAGACCACAAGTATCCTTCGTCTGGTCCGGTTGACGAAAGAAAAGTGTATTTGGTTCTTTGCACACCACCATGTTTGAGTAGTAAGATGCTATATGATTTCTACTAGTCTTCTCTGTGTTGTACAGTACTCCCCATGCACACCCGACCCCGCGCATTATACATGCTAAACTTAATGCCCCCATTCTTTCTCCCCCGCACTTATCCCTCCCTTCAGACTCACCCTGCCCAGTCCTTTTTCCTTTGGTTACTTTTAGTCAACTCTCGGGTTCTGTGAGTCTGCTGCTGTTTTTTTACTTCAGTTTTTCTTTGTTGTTGTACTCCACACATGAGTGAAATCACTTGGTACTTGCCTTTATCCGCCTGCCCTATTTTTCTGAACATACTACCGTCTTGCTCCATCCACGTCATTGCAAATGGTAGTATTTGTTTACTTCTTAAGGCTGCTTACTGCACTTTTTAAACTGGATTTCATTCTTCCTTTTTGTTTGTAGTTTAGCTATGTTATTCACCATTCAACTCCTGGTTATGAACAATATCTTTGTGTCAATCGACATGTATCTGTATCTATCTATCTAATGGTCTGTCTGTCTATCTATGTATCTATGTATGTATATATCTATGTATCTATGTATCTATCTATGTATCTATCGATCTTCCTATCATCTATCTATGATGTCTATCATCTATTAATCTATGTACCTATCTATCTATCTTTCACCTGTCGTCTGTCTACCTATCTATCTATGAAACAATCATCTTTTTGTCTGCCAATCTATCCTTATGTACAGAACAGTTAACAACATAGCCTATGTCTCTTCCCTACATTATGCTTCCAGAAACCTTGCAAGGTAACTAAGCCATAAGGAGAGCACTGTGTTCACCGATACGCTTTCAGGTAGCGTCAGCAGAGTGTGCTTACAAAACCAGTAAATGGAGGTGAAAGGACTTGAACTCGTATCTTTGTCATCTGTCCTCTTATACTTCCTGCTCGCTTGTTGACTTTATTTAGCCACATTCAGTGAGTAAGTGATCCCTGAAGACCACAAGTATCCTTCGTCTGGGCCTGTTGTCGACAGAAAAGTGTACTTGGCCCTTTGCACACCACCATGTTTGAGGGACATTGGCGTGATCACTGCTGATAGGTGGAGGGACAAATATGAATTAACACCTATTTCTGGACAGGAGCAGTTGGGAACAAAGAGTGTGTTGTGGAGTGAAGTGTTTATTTGAGTGCCCAAACTTCCCTCTTTATGTGGTTATTACTTCTTTACATTCGTGAACATCATAAAAAGCAATGATTATAAATGCCCAGACGCATATTATTACAGCAATTCATTTGTTGAGGTGAGAGGAAATGAGAAGGAAGTTGCTGCACCACTAAATCTATGCCTGAGCACTGCTGAAACCAAACAAAAAGAATTCACGGTGGCTAGATAGGGCTATTTTCTACTGACTCTCTCTGGGGTCCAAAACAGAATCCATTTCTTTCTTTGTTTCTCAGTTTCACTTGTGTAGGGTACCTGTCCCCGCCCCTTCAGCTTGTAGTTTGTCTTTGTCCTTGGATCTCAAGTGAGTCTCCAGTAAGGGAGCACGTAGGTGGTCTTGAGTTTTCATCAGTTCTTCTAACCCTGTGTCTTTTGATTGGAGCACTCAAAGGCTGTACTTTTATTCTGATATTTGAGAGCTGTGCTCTTACTGCACTTTGAAATTCTTTTTGTTCTCATTAATATACAATCACATGCAGAAAATTATGTTATTCTGTCTACCCTCTTCACCAAGTCACCCCAAATCCCAGTTACAGCCGCTCTCCGTCAGCATGTACTAAGATGCTGTAGAATCACTACATGTCTTCTCTGTGTTGTACAGCCCTACCCATGACACCCCACCCTACACATTATACATGCTAATCCTAATGCCCCCATTCTTTTTCCCCGCACTTATTACTCCCTTCCCACAAACCCTACCCAGTCCCTTTCTCTTTGGTAACTGTTAGTCCACTCTCGGGTTCTGTGAGTCTGCTGCTGTCTTTTCCTTCAGTTTTTCTTTGTTATCATACTCCACACATGAGTGAAATCATTTGGTACATGTATTTCTCCGCCTGGCCTATTTGACTGAGCATAATACCCTCTAGCTCCATCCACGTTATTGCAAATGATAGGATTTGTTTTCTTCTTATGGCTGCTTACTGCACTTTTTAAACTGGATTTCATTCTTCTTTTTTGTTTGTAGTTTTGCAATGTGCTTTCACCATTGCTCTCCTTGTTATGAGCAGTAGCTTTGTGCTAATCGATATGTACCTATACCTATCTATCTGTCTGTCTATCTATTAATCAATTACACAATCAATCATCCTTTTGTCTGTCCATCTGTACAGAACAGTTAACCATATACCCTATATCACTTTCCTGCACTATGCTCCCAAAAATCCTGCAAAGTATCTAGGCTGCAGAGGGAGCACTGGGTTCACCGAGACACTTGCAGTTCGAGTCGGCCGCGTGTACCTACAAAACCAGGAAATGGTTGTGCTGGGACTTGAACCCGTGTCTCTATCCCCTGTCCTCTTTCATCTCCTTCTAACTTGCTGTCTGTATTTAGCCACATTCATTGACTAAGGGCTCCCTGAAGATCTCAAGTATCATTCCTCTGGGCCTGTTGTCGACAGAAAAGTAAACTTGTTGCTTTGCTCACCACCATGTTTGAAGGACATCAGCGTGATCACCGCCGATAGGACGGAGGGTCAAATAAAAAGGAACACCAATTTCTAGATAGGAGCAGTTGGGAGCTAACAGTGTATTGTGGAGTGACGTGTTTATTGAGTGTCCAAACTTCCCTCTTTAGGTGGTTATTAGATTTTCACATTCGTGAACATCATAAAATCCACTGATTTCAAAGGCCCAGATTCTTATTATTGCAGCAACTCGGTTGTTGAGGTGAGAGAAAATGAGAAGTATGTTGCTGCACCACTAAATCTATGGCTGGGAACTGTTGAAACCAAACAAAAAGAATTCACGGTGGCCAGATAGGGCTATTTTCTGCTGACTGTCTCTGGGGACTCAAACAGAATCCATTTGCTTGATTGTTTGATTTTCCGTTTCACTCGTGTAGGGTACTTGTCCACACACCTTCGGCTTGTAGTTTGTCTGTGTCCTTGGATCTCAAGTGAGTCTCCTGTAAGTAAGCACGTAGGTGTCTTGAGTTTTCATCCCTTCTTTTATCCCTGTGTCTTTTGTTGGCAGCACTCAGTGCCTGACCTTTTATTCTGATGATTCAGAGCTGTGCACTTATTGCACTTAAAGAATATTTTTTATCATTAATCTACAATCACGTGAAGAACATTATGTTTACTATGCTCCCCCCTTCACCAAGTCCCCCCGAAAAACCTCTTCAGTCACTGTCGATCAGCGTAGTTGGATGCTGTAGACCCCTTCACCATGTCCCCCACAAAAGTCCCCGTTACAGTCACTGTCCATCAGTGAGTAGTAAGATGCTATATGATCTCTACTAGTCTTCTCTGTGTTGTACAGTACTCCCCATGCACACCCGACCCCGCGCATTATACATGCTAAACTTAATGCCCCCATTCTTTCTCCCCCGCACTTATCCCTCCCTTCAGACTCACCCTGCCCAGTCCTTTTTCCTTTGGTTACTTTTAGTCAACTCTCGGGTTCTGTGAGTCTGCGGCTGTTTTTTTACTTCAGTTTTTCTTTGTTGTTATACTCCACACATGAGTGAAATCACTTGGTACTTGCCTTTATCCGCCTGCCCTATTTTTCTGAACATACTACCGTCTTGCTCCATCCACGTCATTGCAAATGGAAGTATTTGTTTTCTTCTTAAGGCTGTTTACTGCACTTTTTAAACTGGATTTCATTTTTCCTTTTTGTTTGTAGTTTAGCTATGTTTTTCACCATTCAACTCCTGGTTATGAACAATAGCTTTGTGTCAATCGACATGTATCTGTATCTATCTATCTAAAGGTCTGTCTATCTATGTATCTATGTATGTATATATCTATGTATCTATGTATCTATCTATGTATCTATCTATCTATCTTCCTGTCATCTATCTATGATGTCTATCATCTATTAATCTATGTACCTATCTATCTATCTTTCACCTGTCGTCTGTCTACCTATCTATCTATGAAACAATCATCTTTTTGTCTGCCAATCTATCCTTATGTACAGAACAGTTAACAACATAGCCTATGTCTCTTCCCTACATTATGCTTCCAGAAACCTTGCAAGGTAACTAAGCCATAAGGAGAGCACTGTGTTCACCGATACGCTTTCAGGTAGCGTCAGCAGAGTGTGCTTACAAAACCAGTAAATGGAGGTGAAAGGACTTGAACTCGTATCTTTGTCATCTGTCCTCTTATACTTCCTGCTCGCTTGTTGACTTTATTTAGCCACATTCAGTGAGTAAGTGATCCCTGAAGACCACAAGTATCCTTCGTCTGGGCCTGTTGTCGACAGAAAATTGTACTTGGCCCTTTGCACACCACCATGTTTGAGGGACATTGGCGTGATCACTGCTGATAGGTGGAGGGACAAATATGAATTAACACCTATTTCTGGACAGGAGCAGTTGGGAACAAAGAGTGTGTTGTGGAGTGAAGTGTTTATTTGAGTGCCCAAACTTCCCTCTTTAGGTGGTTATTACTTCTTTACATTCGTGAACATCATAAAAAGCAATGATTATAAATGCCCAGACGCATATTATTACAGCAATTCATTTGTTGAGGTGAGAGGAAATGAGAAGGAAGTTGCTGCACCACTAAATCTATGCCTGAGCACTGCTGAAACCAAACAAAAAGAATTCATGGTGGCTAGATAGGGCTATTTTCTACTGACTCTCTCTGGGGTCCAAAACAGAATCCATTTCTTTCTTTGTTTCTCAGTTTCACTTGTGTAGGGTACCTGTCCCCGCCCCTTCAGCTTGTAGTTTGTCTTTGTCCTTGGATCTCAAGTGAGTCTCCAGTAAGGGAGCACGTAGGTGGTCTTGAGTTTTCATCAGTTCTTCTAACCCTGTGTCTTTTGATTGGAGCACTCAAAGGCTGTACTTTTATTCTGATATTTGAGAGCTGTGCTCTTACTGCACTTTGAAATTCTTTTTGTTCTCATTAATATACAATCACATGCAGAAAATTATGTTATTCTGTCTACCCTCTTCACCAAGTCACCCCAAATCCCAGTTACAGCCGCTCTCCGTCAGCATGTACTAAGATGCTGTAGAATCACTACATGTCTTCTCTGTGTTGTACAGCCCTACCCATGACACCCCACCCTACACATTATACATGCTAATCCTAATGCCCCCATTCTTTTTCCCCGCACTTATTACTCCCTTCCCACAAACCCTACCCAGTCCCTTTCTCTTTGGTAACTGTTAGTCCACTCTCGGGTTCTGTGAGTCTGCTGCTGTCTTTTCCTTCAGTTTTTCTTTGTTATCATACTCCACACATGAGTGAAATCATTTGGTACATGTATTTCTCCGCCTGGCCTATTTGACTGAGCATAATACCCTCTAGCTCCATCCACGTTATTGCAAATGATAGGATTTGTTTTCTTCTTATGGCTGCTTACTGCACTTTTTAAACTGGATTTCATTCTTCTTTTTTGTTTGTAGTTTTGCAATGTGCTTTCACCATTGCTCTCCTTGTTATGAGCAGTAGCTTTGTGCTAATCGATATGTACCTATACCTATCTATCTGTCTGTCTATCTATTAATCAATTACACAATCAATCATCCTTTTGTCTGTCCATCTGTACAGAACAGTTAACCATATACCCTATATCACTTTCCTGCACTATGCTCCCAAAAATCCTGCAAAGTATCTAGGCTGCAGAGGGAGCACTGGGTTCACCGAGACACTTGCAGTTCGAGTCGGCCGCGTGTACCTACAAAACCAGGAAATGGTTGTGCTGGGACTTGAACCCGTGTCTCTATCCCCTGTCCTCTTTCATCTCCTTCTAACTTGCTGTCTGTATTTAGCCACATTCATTGACTAAGGGCTCCCTGAAGATCTCAAGTATCATTCCTCTGGGCCTGTTGTCGACAGAAAAGTAAACTTGTTGCTTTGCTCACCACCATGTTTGAAGGACATCAGCGTGATCACCGCCGATAGGACGGAGGGTCAAATAAAAAGGAACACCAATTTCTAGATAGGAGCAGTTGGGAGCTAACAGTGTATTGTGGAGTGACGTGTTTATTGAGTGTCCAAACTTCCCTCTTTAGGTGGTTATTAGATTTTCACATTCGTGAACATCATAAAATCCACTGATTTCAAAGGCCCAGATTCTTATTATTGCAGCAACTCGGTTGTTGAGGTGAGAGAAAATGAGAAGTATGTTGCTGCACCACTAAATCTATGGCTGGGAACTGTTGAAACCAAACAAAAAGAATTCACGGTGGCCAGATAGGGCTATTTTCTGCTGACTGTCTCTGGGGACTCAAACAGAATCCATTTGCTTGATTGTTTGATTTTCCGTTTCACTCGTGTAGGGTACTTGTCCACACACCTTCGGCTTGTAGTTTGTCTGTGTCCTTGGATCTCAAGTGAGTCTCCTGTAAGTAAGCACGTAGGTGTCTTGAGTTTTCATCCCTTCTTTTATCCCTGTGTCTTTTGTTGGCAGCACTCAGTGCCTGACCTTTTATTCTGATGATTCAGAGCTGTGCACTTATTGCACTTAAAGAATATTTTTTATCATTAATCTACAATCACGTGAAGAACATTATGTTTACTATGCTCCCCCCTTCACCAAGTCCCCCCGAAAAACCTCTTCAGTCACTGTCGATCAGCGTAGTTGGATGCTGTAGACCCCTTCACCATGTCCCCCACAAAAGTCCCCGTTACAGTCACTGTCCATCAGTGAGTAGTAAGATGCTATATGATCTCTACTAGTCTTCTCTGTGTTGTACAGTACTCCCCATGCACACCCGACCCCGCGCATTATACATGCTAAACTTAATGCCCCCATTCTTTCTCCCCCGCACTTATCCCTCCCTTCAGACTCACCCTGCCCAGTCCTTTTTCCTTTGGTTACTTTTAGTCAACTCTCGGGTTCTGTGAGTCTGCTGCTGTTTTTTTACTTCAGTTTTTCTTTGTTGTTATACTCCACACATGAGTGAAATCACTTGGTACTTGCCTTTATCCGCCTGCCCTATTTTTCTGAACATACTACCGTCTTGCTCCATCCACGTCATTGCAAATGGTAGTATTTGTTTTCTTCTTAAGGCTGCTTACTGCACTTTTTAAACTGGATTTCATTTTTCCTTTTTGTTTGTAGTTTAGCTATGTTTTTCACCATTCAACTCCTGGTTATGAACAATAGCTTTGTGTCAATCGACATGTATCTGTATCTATCTATCTAAAGGTCTGTCTGTCTATCTATGTATCTATGTATGTATATATCTATGTATCTATGTATCTATCTATGTATCTATCTATCTATCTTCCTGTCATCTATCTATGATGTCTATCATCTATTAATCTATGTACCTATCTATCTATCTTTCACCTGTCGTCTGTCTACCTATCTATCTATGAAACAATCATCTTTTTGTCTGCCAATCTATCCTTATGTACAGAACAGTTAACAACATAGCCTATGTCTCTTCCCTACATTATGCTTCCAGAAACCTTGCAAGGTAACTAAGCCATAAGGAGAGCACTGTGTTCACCGATACGCTTTCAGGTAGCGTCAGCAGAGTGTGCTTACAAAACCAGTAAATGGAGGTGAAAGGACTTGAACTCGTATCTTTGTCATCTGTCCTCTTATACTTCCTGCTCGCTTGTTGACTTTATTTAGCCACATTCAGTGAGTAAGTGATCCCTGAAGACCACAAGTATCCTTCGTCTGGGCCTGTTGTCGACAGAAAATTGTACTTGGCCCTTTGCACACCACCATGTTTGAGGGACATTGGCGTGATCACTGCTGATAGGTGGAGGGACAAATATGAATTAACACCTATTTCTGGACAGGAGCAGTTGGGAACAAAGAGTGTGTTGTGGAGTGAAGTGTTTATTTGAGTGCCCAAACTTCCCTCTTTAGGTGGTTATTACTTCTTTACATTCGTGAACATCATAAAAAGCAATGATTATAAATGCCCAGACGCATATTATTACAGCAATTCATTTGTTGAGGTGAGAGGAAATGAGAAGGAAGTTGCTGCACCACTAAATCTATGCCTGAGCACTGCTGAAACCAAACAAAAAGAATTCACGGTGGCTAGATAGGGCTATTTTCTACTGACTCTCTCTGGGGTCCAAAACAGAATCCATTTCTTTCTTTGTTTCTCAGTTTCACTTGTGTAGGGTACCTGTCCCCGCCCCTTCAGCTTGTAGTTTGTCTTTGTCCTTGGATCTCAAGTGAGTCTCCAGTAAGGGAGCACGTAGGTGGTCTTGAGTTTTCATCAGTTCTTCTAACCCTGTGTCTTTTGATTGGAGCACTCAAAGGCTGTACTTTTATTCTGATATTTGAGAGCTGTGCTCTTACTGCACTTTGAAATTCTTTTTGTTCTCATTAATATACAATCACATGCAGAAAATTATGTTATTCTGTCTACCCTCTTCACCAAGTCACCCCAAATCCCAGTTACAGCCGCTCTCCGTCAGCATGTACTAAGATGCTGTAGAATCACTACATGTCTTCTCTGTGTTGTACAGCCCTACCCATGACACCCCACCCTACACATTATACATGCTAATCCTAATGCCCCCATTCTTTTTCCCCGCACTTATTACTCCCTTCCCACAAACCCTACCCAGTCCCTTTCTCTTTGGTAACTGTTAGTCCACTCTCGGGTTCTGTGAGTCTGCTGCTGTCTTTTCCTTCAGTTTTTCTTTGTTATCATACTCCACACATGAGTGAAATCATTTGGTACATGTATTTCTCCGCCTGGCCTATTTGACTGAGCATAATACCCTCTAGCTCCATCCACGTTATTGCAAATGATAGGATTTGTTTTCTTCTTATGGCTGCTTACTGCACTTTTTAAACTGGATTTCATTCTTCTTTTTTGTTTGTAGTTTTGCCATGTGCTTTCACCATTGCTCTCCTTGTTATGAGCAGTAGCTTTGTGCTAATCGATATGTACCTATACCTATCTATCTGTCTGTCTATTAATCAATTACACAATCAATCATCCTTTTGTCTGTCCATCTGTCCATCTGTACAGAACAGTTAACCATATACCCTATATCACTTTCCTGCACTATGCTCCCAAAAATCCTGCAAAGTATCTAGGCTGCAGAGGGAGCACTGGGTTCACCGAGACACTTGCAGTTCGAGTCGGCCGCGTGTACCTACAAAACCAGGAAATGGTTGTGCTGGGACTTGAACCCGTGTCTCTATCCCCTGTCCTCTTTCATCTCCTTCTAACTTGCTGTCTGTATTTAGCCACATTCATTGACTAAGGGCTCCCTGAAGATCTCAAGTATCATTCCTCTGGGCCTGTTGTCGACAGAAAAGTAAACTTGTTGCTTTGCTCACCACCATGTTTGAAGGACATCAGCGTGATCACCGCCGATAGGACGGAGGGTCAAATAAAAAGGAACACCAATTTCTAGATAGGAGCAGTTGGGAGCTAACAGTGTATTGTGGAGTGACGTGTTTATTGAGTGTCCAAACTTCCCTCTTTAGGTGGTTATTAGATTTTCACATTCGTGAACATCATAAAATCCACTGATTTCAAAGGCCCAGATTCTTATTATTGCAGCAACTCAGTTGTTGAGGTGAGAGAAAATGAGAAGTATGTTGCTGCACCACTAAATCTATGGCTGGGAACTGTTGAAACCAAACAAAAAGAATTCACGGTGGCCAGATAGGGCTATTTTCTGCTGACAGTCTCTGGGGACTCAAACAGAATCCATTTGCTTGATTGTTTGATTTTCCGTTTCACTCGTGTAGGGTACTTGTCCACACACCTTCGGCTTGTAGTTTGTCTGTGTCCTTGGATCTCAAGTGAGTCTCCTGTAAGTAAGCACGTAGGTGTCTTGAGTTTTCATCCCTTCTTTTATCCCTGTGTCTTTTGTTTGCAGCACTCAGTGCCTGACCTTTTATTCTGATGATTCAGAGCTGTGCACTTATTGCACTTAAAGAATATTTTTTATCATTAATCTACAATCACGTGAAGAACATTATGTTTACTATGCTCCCCCCTTCACCAAGTCCCCCCGAAAAACCTCTTCTGTCACTGCCGATCAGCGTAGTTGGATGCTGTAGACCCCTTCACCATGTCCCCCCCAAAAGTCCCCGTTACAGTCACTGTCCATCAGTGAGTAGTAAGATGCTATATGATCTCTACTAGTCTTCTCTGTGTTGTACAGTACTCCCCATGCACACCCGACCCCGCGCATTATACATTCTAAACTTAATGCCCCCATTCTTTCTCCCCCGCACTTATCCCTCCCTTCAGACTCACCCTGCCCAGTCCTTTTTCCTTTGGTTACTTTTAGTCAACTCTCGGGTTCTGTGAGTCTGCTGCTGTTTTTTTACTTCAGTTTCTCTTTGTTGTTATACTCCACACATGAGTGAAATCACTTGGTACTTGCCTTTATCCGCCTGCCCTATTTTTCTGAACATACTACCGTCTTGCTCCATCCACGTCATTGCAAATGGTAGTATTTGTTTTCTTCTTAAGGCTGCTTACTGCACTTTTTAAACTGGATTTCATTTTTCCTTTTTGTTTGTAGTTTAGCTATGTTTTTCACCATTCAACTCCTGGTTATGAACAATAGCTTTGTGTCAATCGACATGTATCTGTATCTATCTATCTAAAGGTCTGTCTGTCTATCTATGTATCTATGTATGTATATATCTATGTATCTATGTATCTATCTATGTATCTATCTATCTATCTTCCTGTCATCTATCTATGATGTCTATCATCTATTAATCTATGTACCTATCTATCTATCTTTCACCTGTCGTCTGTCTACCTATCTATCTATGAAACAATCATCTTTTTGTCTGCCAATCTATCCTTATGTACAGAACAGTTAACAACATAGCCTATGTCTCTTCCCTACATTATGCTTCCAGAAACCTTGCAAGGTAACTAAGCCATAAGGAGAGCACTGTGTTCACCGATACGCTTTCAGGTAGCGTCAGCAGAGTGTGCTTACAAAACCAGTAAATGGAGGTGAAAGGACTTGAACTCGTATCTTTGTCATCTGTCCTCTTATACTTCCTGCTCGCTTGTTGACTTTATTTAGCCACATTCAGTGAGTAAGTGATCCCTGAAGACCACAAGTATCCTTCGTCTGGGCCTGTTGTCGACAGAAAATTGTACTTGGCCCTTTGCACACCACCATGTTTGAGGGACATTGGCGTGATCACTGCTGATAGGTGGAGGGACAAATATGAATTAACACCTATTTCTGGACAGGAGCAGTTGGGAACAAAGAGTGTGTTGTGGAGTGAAGTGTTTATTTGAGTGCCCAAACTTCCCTCTTTAGGTGGTTATTACTTCTTTACATTCGTGAACATCATAAAAAGCAATGATTATAAATGCCCAGACGCATATTATTACAGCAATTCATTTGTTGAGGTGAGAGGAAATGAGAAGGAAGTTGCTGCACCACTAAATCTATGCCTGAGCACTGCTGAAACCAAACAAAAAGAATTCACGGTGGCTAGATAGGGCTATTTTCTACTGACTCTCTCTGGGGTCCAAAACAGAATCCATTTCTTTCTTTGTTTCTCAGTTTCACTTGTGTAGGGTACCTGTCCCCGCCCCTTCAGCTTGTAGTTTGTCTTTGTCCTTGGATCTCAAGTGAGTCTCCAGTAAGGGAGCACGTAGGTGGTCTTGAGTTTTCATCAGTTCTTCTAACCCTGTGTCTTTTGATTGGAGCACTCAAAGGCTGTACTTTTATTCTGATATTTGAGAGCTGTGCTCTTACTGCACTTTGAAATTCTTTTTGTTCTCATTAATATACAATCACATGCAGAAAATTATGTTATTCTGTCTACCCTCTTCACCAAGTCACCCCAAATCCCAGTTACAGCCGCTCTCCGTCAGCATGTACTAAGATGCTGTAGAATCACTACATGTCTTCTCTGTGTTGTACAGCCCTACCCATGACACCCCACCCTACACATTATACATGCTAATCCTAATGCCCCCATTCTTTTTCCCCGCACTTATTACTCCCTTCCCACAAACCCTACCCAGTCCCTTTCTCTTTGGTAACTGTTAGTCCACTCTCGGGTTCTGTGAGTCTGCTGCTGTCTTTTCCTTCAGTTTTTCTTTGTTATCATACTCCACACATGAGTGAAATCATTTGGTACATGTATTTCTCCGCCTGGCCTATTTGACTGAGCATAATACCCTCTAGCTCCATCCACGTTATTGCAAATGATAGGATTTGTTTTCTTCTTATGGCTGCTTACTGCACTTTTTAAACTGGATTTCATTCTTCTTTTTTGTTTGTAGTTTTGCCATGTGCTTTCACCATTGCTCTCCTTGTTATGAGCAGTAGCTTTGTGCTAATCGATATGTACCTATACCTATCTATCTGTCTGTCTATTAATCAATTACACAATCAATCATCCTTTTGTCTGTCCATCTGTCCATCTGTACAGAACAGTTAACCATATACCCTATATCACTTTCCTGCACTATGCTCCCAAAAATCCTGCAAAGTATCTAGGCTGCAGAGGGAGCACTGGGTTCACCGAGACACTTGCAGTTCGAGTCGGCCGCGTGTACCTACAAAACCAGGAAATGGTTGTGCTGGGACTTGAACCCGTGTCTCTATCCCCTGTCCTCTTTCATCTCCTTCTAACTTGCTGTCTGTATTTAGCCACATTCATTGACTAAGGGCTCCCTGAAGATCTCAAGTATCATTCCTCTGGGCCTGTTGTCGACAGAAAAGTAAACTTGTTGCTTTGCTCACCACCATGTTTGAAGGACATCAGCGTGATCACCGCCGATAGGACGGAGGGTCAAATAAAAAGGAACACCAATTTCTAGATAGGAGCAGTTGGGAGCTAACAGTGTATTGTGGAGTGACGTGTTTATTGAGTGTCCAAACTTCCCTCTTTAGGTGGTTATTAGATTTTCACATTCGTGAACATCATAAAATCCACTGATTTCAAAGGCCCAGATTCTTATTATTGCAGCAACTCAGTTGTTGAGGTGAGAGAAAATGAGAAGTATGTTGCTGCACCACTAAATCTATGGCTGGGAACTGTTGAAACCAAACAAAAAGAATTCACGGTGGCCAGATAGGGCTATTTTCTGCTGACAGTCTCTGGGGACTCAAACAGAATCCATTTGCTTGATTGTTTGATTTTCCGTTTCACTCGTGTAGGGTACTTGTCCACACACCTTCGGCTTGTAGTTTGTCTGTGTCCTTGGATCTCAAGTGAGTCTCCTGTAAGTAAGCACGTAGGTGTCTTGAGTTTTCATCCCTTCTTTTATCCCTGTGTCTTTTGTTTGCAGCACTCAGTGCCTGACCTTTTATTCTGATGATTCAGAGCTGTGCACTTATTGCACTTAAAGAATATTTTTTATCATTAATCTACAATCACGTGAAGAACATTATGTTTACTATGCTCCCCCCTTCACCAAGTCCCCCCGAAAAACCTCTTCTGTCACTGCCGATCAGCGTAGTTGGATGCTGTAGACCCCTTCACCATGTCCCCCCCAAAAGTCCCCGTTACAGTCACTGTCCATCAGTGAGTAGTAAGATGCTATATGATCTCTACTAGTCTTCTCTGTGTTGTACAGTACTCCCCATGCACACCCGACCCCGCGCATTATACATTCTAAACTTAATGCCCCCATTCTTTCTCCCCCGCACTTATCCCTCCCTTCAGACTCACCCTGCCCAGTCCTTTTTCCTTTGGTTACTTTTAGTCAACTCTCGGGTTCTGTGAGTCTGCTGCTGTTTTTTTACTTCAGTTTCTCTTTGTTGTTATACTCCACACATGAGTGAAATCACTTGGTACTTGCCTTTATCCGCCTGCCCTATTTTTCTGAACATACTACCGTCTTGCTCCATCCACGTCATTGCAAATGGTAGTATTTGTTTTCTTCTTAAGGCTGCTTACTGCACTTTTTAAACTGGATTTCATTTTTCCTTTTTGTTTGTAGTTTAGCTATGATTTTCACCATTCAACTCCTGGTTATGAACAATAGCTTTGTGTCAATCGACATGTATCTGTATCTATCTATCTAAAGGTCTGTCTGTCTATCTATGTATCTATGTATGTATATATCTATGTATCTATGTATCTATCTATGTATCTATCTATCTATCTTCCTGTCATCTATCTATGATGTCTATCATCTATTAATCTATGTACCTATCTATCTATCTTTCACCTGTCGTCTGTCTACCTATCTATCTATGAAACAATCATCTTTTTGTCTGCCAATCTATCCTTATGTACAGAACAGTTAACAACATAGCCTATGTCTCTTCCCTACATTATGCTTCCAGAAACCTTGCAAGGTAACTAAGCCATAAGGAGAGCACTGTGTTCACCGATACGCTTTCAGGTAGCGTCAGCAGAGTGTGCTTACAAAACCAGTAAATGGAGGTGAAAGGACTTGAACTCGTATCTTTGTCATCTGTCCTCTTATACTTCCTGCTCGCTTGTTGACTTTATTTAGCCACATTCAGTGAGTAAGTGATCCCTGAAGACCACAAGTATCCTTCGTCTGGGCCTGTTGTCGACAGAAAAGTGTACTTGGCCCTTTGCACACCACCATGTTTGAGGGACATTGGCGTGATCACTGCTGATAGGTGGAGGGACAAATATGAATTAACACCTATTTCTGGACAGGAGCAGTTGGGAACAAAGAGTGTGTTGTGGAGTGAAGTGTTTATTTGAGTGTCCAAACTTCCCTCTTTAGGTGGTTATTACTTCCTTACATTCGTGAACATCATAAGAAGCAATGATTATAAATGCCCAGACGCATATTATTACAGCAATTCATTTGTTGAGGTGAGAGGAAATGAGAAGGAAGTTGCTGCACCACTAAATCTATGCCTGAGCACTGCTGAAACCAAACAAAAAGAATTCACGGTGGCTAGATAGGGCTATTTTCTACTGACTCTCTCTGGGGTCCAAAAAAGAATCCATTTCTTTCTTTGTTTCTCAGTTTCACTTGTGTAGGGTACCTGTCCCCGCCCCTTCAGCTTGTAGTTTGTCTTTGTCCTTGGATCTCAAGTGAGTCTCCAGTAAGGGAGCACGTAGGTGGTCTTGAGTTTTCATCAGTTCTTCTAACCCTGTGTCTTTTGATTGGAGCACTCAAAGGCTGTGCTTTTATTCTGATATTTGAGAGCTGTGCTCTTACTGCACTTTGAAATTCTTTTTGTTCTCATTAATATACAATCACATGCAGAAAATTATGTTATTCTGTCTACCCTCTTCACCAAGTCACCCCAAATCCCAGTTACAGCCGCTCTCCGTCAGCATGTACTAAGATGCTGTAGAATCACTACATGTCTTCTCTGTGTTGTACAGCCCTACCCATGACACCCCACCCTACACATTATACATGCTAATCCTAATGCCCCCATTCTTTTTCCCCGCACTTATTACTCCCTTCCCACAAACCCTACCCAGTCCCTTTCTCTTTGGTAACTGTTAGTCCACTCTCGGGTTCTGTGAGTCTGCTGCTGTCTTTTCCTTCAGTTTTTCTTTGTTATCATACTCCACACATGAGTGAAATCATTTGGTACATGTATTTCTCCGCCTGGCCTATTTGACTGAGCATAATACCCTCTAGCTCCATCCACGTTATTGCAAATGATAGGATTTGTTTTCTTCTTATGGCTGCTTACTGCACTTTTTAAACTGGATTTCATTCTTCTTTTTTGTTTGTAGTTTTGCCATGTGCTTTCACCATTGCTCTCCTTGTTATGAGCAGTAGCTTTGTGCTAATCGATATGTACCTATACCTATCTATCTGTCTGTCTATTAATCAATTACACAATCAATCATCCTTTTGTCTGTCCATCTGTCCATCTGTACAGAACAGTTAACCATATACCCTATATCACTTTCCTGCACTATGCTCCCAAAAATCCTGCAAAGTATCTAGGCTGCAGAGGGAGCACTGGGTTCACCGAGACACTTGCAGTTCGAGTCGGCCGCGTGTACCTACAAAACCAGGAAATGGTTGTGCTGGGACTTGAACCCGTGTCTCTATCCCCTGTCCTCTTTCATCTCCTTCTAACTTGCTGTCTGTATTTAGCCACATTCATTGACTAAGGGCTCCCTGAAGATCTCAAGTATCATTCCTCTGGGCCTGTTGTCGACAGAAAAGTCAACTTGTTGCTTTGCTCACCACCATGTTTGAAGGACATCAGCGTGATCACCGCCGATAGGACGGAGGGTCAAATAAAAAGGAACACCAATTTCTAGATAGGAGCAGTTGGGAGCTAACAGTGTATTGTGGAGTGACGTGTTTATTGAGTGTCCAAACTTCCCTCTTTAGGTGGTTATTAGATTTTCACATTCGTGAACATCATAAAATCCACTGATTTCAAAGGCCCAGATTCTTATTATTGCAGCAACTCAGTTGTTGAGGTGAGAGAAAATGAGAAGTATGTTGCTGCACCACTAAATCTATGGCTGGGAACTGTTGAAACCAAACAAAAAGAATTCACGGTGGCCAGATAGGGCTATTTTCTGCTGACTGTCTCTGGGGACTCAAACAGAATCCATTTGCTTGATTGTTTGATTTTCCGTTTCACTCGTGTAGGGTACTTGTCCACACACCTTCGGCTTGTAGTTTGTCTGTGTCCTTGGATCTCAAGTGAGTCTCCTGTAAGTAAGCACGTAGGTGTCTTGAGTTTTCATCCCTTCTTTTATCCCTGTGTCTTTTGTTTGCAGCACTCAGTGCCTGACCTTTTATTCTGATGATTCAGAGCTGTGCACTTATTGCACTTAAAGAATATTTTTTATCATTAATCTACAATCACGTGAAGAACATTATGTTTACTATGCTCCCCCCTTCACCAAGTCCCCCCGAAAAACCTCTTCTGTCACTGCCGATCAGCGTAGTTGGATGCTGTAGACCCCTTCACCATGTCCCCCCCAAAAGTCCCCGTTACAGTCACTGTCCATCAGTGAGTAGTAAGATGCTATATGATCTCTACTAGTCTTCTCTGTGTTGTACAGTACTCCCCATGCACACCCGACCCCGCGCATTATACATTCTAAACTTAATGCCCCCATTCTTTCTCCCCCGCACTTATCCCTCCCTTCAGACTCACCCTGCCCAGTCCTTTTTCCTTTGGTTACTTTTAGTCAACTCTCGGGTTCTGTGAGTCTGCTGCTGTTTTTTTACTTCAGTTTCTCTTTGTTGTTATACTCCACACATGAGTGAAATCACTTGGTACTTGCCTTTATCCGCCTGCCCTATTTTTCTGAACATACTACCGTCTTGCTCCATCCACGTCATTGCAAATGGTAGTATTTGTTTTCTTCTTAAGGCTGCTTACTGCACTTTTTAAACTGGATTTCATTTTTCCTTTTTGTTTGTAGTTTAGCTATGTTTTTCACCATTCAACTCCTGGTTATGAACAATAGCTTTGTGTCAATCGACATGTATCTGTATCTATCTATCTAAAGGTCTGTCTGTCTATCTATGTATCTATGTATGTATATATCTATGTATCTATGTATCTATCTATGTATCTATCTATCTATCTTCCTGTCATCTATCTATGATGTCTATCATCTATTAATCTATGTACCTATCTATCTATCTTTCACCTGTCGTCTGTCTACCTATCTATCTATGAAACAATCATCTTTTTGTCTGCCAATCTATCCTTATGTACAGAACAGTTAACAACATAGCCTATGTCTCTTCCCTACATTATGCTTCCAGAAACCTTGCAAGGTAACTAAGCCATAAGGAGAGCACTGTGTTCACCGATACGCTTTCAGGTAGCGTCAGCAGAGTGTGCTTACAAAACCAGTAAATGGAGGTGAAAGGACTTGAACTCGTATCTTTGTCATCTGTCCTCTTATACTTCCTGCTCGCTTGTTGACTTTATTTAGCCACATTCAGTGAGTAAGTGATCCCTGAAGACCACAAGTATCCTTCGTCTGGGCCTGTTGTCGACAGAAAAGTGTACTTGGCCCTTTGCACACCACCATGTTTGAGGGACATTGGCGTGATCACTGCTGATAGGTGGAGGGACAAATATGAATTAACACCTATTTCTGGACAGGAGCAGTTGGGAACAAAGAGTGTGTTGTGGAGTGAAGTGTTTATTTGAGTGTCCAAACTTCCCTCTTTAGGTGGTTATTACTTCCTTACATTCGTGAACATCATAAGAAGCAATGATTATAAATGCCCAGACGCATATTATTACAGCAATTCATTTGTTGAGGTGAGAGGAAATGAGAAGGAAGTTGCTGCACCACTAAATCTATGCCTGAGCACTGCTGAAACCAAACAAAAAGAATTCACGGTGGCTAGATAGGGCTATTTTCTACTGACTCTCTCTGGGGTCCAAAACAGAATCCATTTCTTTCTTTGTTTCTCAGTTTCACTTGTGTAGGGTACCTGTCCCCGCCCCTTCAGCTTGTAGTTTGTCTTTGTCCTTGGATCTCAAGTGAGTCTCCAGTAAGGGAGCACGTAGGTGGTCTTGAGTTTTCATCAGTTCTTCTAACCCTGTGTCTTTTGATTGGAGCACTCAAAGGCTGTGCTTTTATTCTGATATTTGAGAGCTGTGCTCTTACTGCACTTTGAAATTCTTTTTGTTCTCATTAATATACAATCACATGCAGAAAATTATGTTATTCTGTCTACCCTCTTCACCAAGTCACCCCAAATCCCAGTTACAGCCGCTCTCCGTCAGCATGTACTAAGATGCTGTAGAATCACTACATGTCTTCTCTGTGTTGTACAGCCCTACCCATGACACCCCACCCTACACATTATACATGCTAATCCTAATGCCCCCATTCTTTTTCCCCGCACTTATTACTCCCTTCCCACAAACCCTACCCAGTCCCTTTCTCTTTGGTAACTGTTAGTCCACTCTCGGGTTCTGTGAGTCTGCTGCTGTCTTTTCCTTCAGTTTTTCTTTGTTATCATACTCCACACATGAGTGAAATCATTTGGTACATGTATTTCTCCGCCTGGCCTATTTGACTGAGCATAATACCCTCTAGCTCCATCCACGTTATTGCAAATGATAGGATTTGTTTTCTTCTTATGGCTGCTTACTGCACTTTTTAAACTGGATTTCATTCTTCTTTTTTGTTTGTAGTTTTGCCATGTGCTTTCACCATTGCTCTCCTTGTTATGAGCAGTAGCTTTGTGCTAATCGATATGTACCTATACCTATCTATCTGTCTGTCTATTAATCAATTACACAATCAATCATCCTTTTGTCTGTCCATCTGTCCATCTGTACAGAACAGTTAACCATATACCCTATATCACTTTCCTGCACTATGCTCCCAAAAATCCTGCAAAGTATCTAGGCTGCAGAGGGAGCACTGGGTTCACCGAGACACTTGCAGTTCGAGTCGGCCGCGTGTACCTACAAAACCAGGAAATGGTTGTGCTGGGACTTGAACCCGTGTCTCTATCCCCTGTCCTCTTTCATCTCCTTCTAACTTGCTGTCTGTATTTAGCCACATTCATTGACTAAGGGCTCCCTGAAGATCTCAAGTATCATTCCTCTGGGCCTGTTGTCGACAGAAAAGTAAACTTGTTGCTTTGCTCACCACCATGTTTGAAGGACATCAGCGTGATCACCGCCGATAGGACGGAGGGTCAAATAAAAAGGAACACCAATTTCTAGATAGGAGCAGTTGGGAGCTAACAGTGTATTGTGGAGTGACGTGTTTATTGAGTGTCCAAACTTCCCTCTTTAGGTGGTTATTAGATTTTCACATTCGTGAACATCATAAAATCCACTGATTTCAAAGGCCCAGATTCTTATTATTGCAGCAACTCAGTTGTTGAGGTGAGAGAAAATGAGAAGTATGTTGCTGCACCACTAAATCTATGGCTGGGAACTGTTGAAACCAAACAAAAAGAATTCACGGTGGCCAGATAGGGCTATTTTCTGCTGACTGTCTCTGGGGACTCAAACAGAATCCATTTGCTTGATTGTTTGATTTTCCGTTTCACTCGTGTAGGGTACTTGTCCACACACCTTCGGCTTGTAGTTTGTCTGTGTCCTTGGATCTCAAGTGAGTCTCCTGTAAGTAAGCACGTAGGTGTCTTGAGTTTTCATCCCTTCTTTTATCCCTGTGTCTTTTGTTGGCAGCACTCAGTGCCTGACCTTTTATTCTGATGATTCAGAGCTGTGCACTTATTGCACTTAAAGAATATTTTTTATCATTAATCTACAATCACGTGAAGAACATTATGTTTACTATGCTCCCCCCTTCACCAAGTCCCCCCGAAAAACCTCTTCAGTCACTGTCGATCAGCGTAGTTGGATGCTGTAGACCCCTTCACCATGTCCCCCCAAAAAGTCCCCGTTACAGTCACTGTCCATCAGTGAGTAGTAAGATGCTATATGATCTCTACTAGACTTCTCTGTGTTGTACAGTACTCCCCATGCACACCCGACCCCGCGCATTATACATGCTAAACTTAATGCCCCCATTCTTTCTCCCCCGCACTTATCCCTCCCTTCAGACTCACCCTGCCCAGTCCTTTTTCCTTTGGTTACTTTTAGTCAACTCTCGGGTTCTGTGAGTCTGCTGCTGTATTTTTACTTCAGTTTTTCTTTGTTGTTATACTCCACACATGAGTGAAATCACTTGGTACTTGCCTTTATCCGCCTGCCCTATTTTTCTGAACATACTACCGTCTTGCTCCATCCACGTCATTGCAAATGGTAGTATTTGTTTTCTTCTTAAGGCTGCTTACTGCACTTTTTAAACTGGATTTCATTCTTCCTTTTTGTTTGTAGTTTAGCTATGTTATTCACCATTCAACTCCTGGTTATGAACAATAGCTTTGTGTCAATCGACATGTATCTGTATCTATCTATCTAAAGGTCTGTCTGTCTATCTATGTATCTATGTATGTATATATCTATGTATCTATGTATCTATCTATGTATCTATCTATCTTCCTGTCATCTATCTATGATGTCTATCATCTATTAATCTATGTACCTATCTATCTATCTTTCACCTGTCGTCTGTCTACCTATCTATCTATGAAACAATCATCTTTTTGTCTGCCAATCTATCCTTATGTACAGAACAGTTAACAACATAGCCTATGTCTCTTCCCTACATTATGCTTCCAGAAACCTTGCAAGGTAACTAAGCCATAAGGAGAGCACTGTGTTCACCGATACGCTTTCAGGTAGAGTCAGCAGAGTGTGCTTACAAAACCAGTAAATGGAGGTGAAAGGACTTGAACTCGTATCTTTGTCATCTGTCCTCTTATACTTCCTGCTCGCTTGTTGACTTTATTTAGCCACATTCAGTGAGTAAGTGATCCCTGAAGACCACAAGTATCCTTCGTCTGGGCCTGTTGTCGACAGAAAAGTGTACTTGGCCCTTTGCACACCACCATGTTTGAGGGACATTGGCGTGATCACTGCTGATAGGTGGAGGGACAAATATGAATTAACACCTATTTCTGGACAGGAGCAGTTGGGAACAAAGAGTGTGTTGTGGAGTGAAGTGTTTATTTGAGTGTCCAAACTTCCCTCTTTAGGTGGTTATTACTTCCTTACATTCGTGAACATCATAAGAAGCAATGATTATAAATGCCCAGACGCATATTATTACAGCAATTCATTTGTTGAGGTGAGAGGAAATGAGAAGGAAGTTGCTGCACCACTAAATCTATGCCTGAGCACTGCTGAAACCAAACAAAAAGAATTCACGGTGGCTAGATAGGGCTATTTTCTACTGACTCTCTCGGGGGTCCAAAACAGAATCCATTTCTTTCTTTGTTTCTCAGTTTCACTTGTGTAGGGTACCTGTCCCCGCCCCTTCAGCTTGTAGTTTGTCTTTGTCCTTGGATCTCAAGTGAGTCTCCAGTAAGGGAGCACGTAGGTGGTCTTGAGTTTTCATCAGTTCTTCTAACCCTGTGTCTTTTGATTGGAGCACTCAAAGGCTGTACTTTTATTCTGATATTTGAGAGCTGTGCTCTTACTGCACTTTGAAATTCTTTTTGTTCTCATTAATATACAATCACATGCAGAAAATTATGTTATTCTGTCTACCCTCTTCACCAAGTCACCCCAAATCCCAGTTACAGCCGCTCTCCGTCAGCATGTACTAAGATGCTGTAGAATCACTACATGTCTTCTCTGTGTTGTACAGCCCTACCCATGACACCCCACCCTACACATTATACATGCTAATCCTAATGCCCCCATTCTTTTTCCCCGCACTTATTACTCCCTTCCCACAAACCCTACCCAGTCCCTTTCTCTTTGGTAACTGTTAGTCCACTCTCGGGTTCTGTGAGTCTGCTGCTGTCTTTTCCTTCAGTTTTTCTTTGTTATCATACTCCACACATGAGTGAAATCATTTGGTACATGTATTTCTCCGCCTGGCCTATTTGACTGAGCATAATACCCTCTAGCTCCATCCACGTTATTGCAAATGATAGGATTTGTTTTCTTCTTATGGCTGCTTACTGCACTTTTAAACTGGATTTCATTCTTCTTTTTTGTTTGTAGTTTTGCCATGTGCTTTCACCATTGCTCTCCTTGTTATGAGCAGTAGCTTTGTGCTAATCGATATGTACCTATACCTATCTATCTGTCTGTCTATTAATCAATTACACAATCAATCATCCTTTTGTCTGTCCATCTGTCCATCTGTACAGAACAGTTAACCATATACCCTATATCACTTTCCTGCACTATGCTCCCAAAAATCCTGCAAAGTATCTAGGCTGCAGAGGGAGCACTGGGTTCACCGAGACACTTGCAGTTCGAGTCGGCCGCGTGTACCTACAAAACCAGGAAATGGTTGTGCTGGGACTTGAACCCGTGTCTCTATCCACTGTCTTCTTTCATCTCCTTCTAACTTCCTGTCTGTATTTAGCCACATTCATTGACTAAGGGCTCCCTGAAGATCTCAAGTATCATTCCTCTGGGCCTGTTGTCGACAGAAAAGTAAACTTGTTGCTTTGCTCACCGCCATGTTTGAAGGACATCAGCGTGATCACCGCCGATAGGATGGAGGGTCAAATAAAATGGAACACCAATTTCTAGATAGGAGCAGTTGGGAGCTAACAGTGTATTGTGGAGTGACGTGTTTATTGAGTGTCCAAACTTCCCTCTTTAGGTGGTTATTAGATTTTCACATTCGTGAACATCATAAAATCCACTGATTTCAAAGGCCCAGATTCTTATTATTGCAGCAACTCAGTTGTTGAGGTGAGAGAAAATGAGAAGTATGTTGCTGCACCACTAAATCTATGGCTGGGAACTGTTGAAACCAAACAAAAAGAATTCACGGTGGCCAGATAGGGCTATTTTCTGCTGACTGTCTCTGGGGACTCAAACAGAATCCATTTGCTTGATTGTTTGATTTTCCGTTTCACTCGTGTAGGGTACTTGTCCACACACCTTCGGCTTGTAGTTTGTCTGTGTCCTTGGATCTCAAGTGAGTCTCCTGTAAGTAAGCACGTAGGTGTCTTGAGTTTTCATCCCTTCTTTTATCCCTGTGTCTTTTGTTGGCAGCACTCAGTGCCTGACCTTTTATTCTGATGATTCAGAGCTGTGCACTTATTGCACTTAAAGAATATTTTTTATCATTAATCTACAATCACGTGAAGAACATTATGTTTACTATGCTCCCCCCTTCACCAAGTCCCCCCGAAAAACCTCTTCAGTCACTGTCGATCAGCGTAGTTGGATGCTGTAGACCCCTTCACCATGTCCCCCACAAAAGTCCCCGTTACAGTCACTGTCCATCAGTGAGTAGTAAGATGCTATATGATCTCTACTAGTCTTCTCTGTGTTGTACAGTACTCCCCATGCACACCCGACCCCGCGCATTATACATGCTAAACTTAATGCCCCCATTCTTTCTCCCCCGCACTTATCCCTCCCTTCAGACTCACCCTGCCCAGTCCTTTTTCCTTTGGTTACTTTTAGTCAACTCTCGGGTTCTGTGAGTCTGCTGCTGTTTTTTTACTTCAGTTTTTCTTTGTTGTTATACTCCACACATGAGTGAAATCACTTGGTACTTGCCTTTATCCGCCTGCCCTATTTTTCTGAACATACTACCGTCTTGCTCCATCCATGTCATTGCAAATGGTAGTATTTGTTTTCTTCTTAAGGCTGCTTACTGCACTTTTTAAACTGGATTTCATTCTTCCTTTTTGTTTGTAGTTTAGCTATGTTATTCACCATTCAACTCCTGGTTATGAAAAATAGCTTTGTGTCAATCGACATGTATCTGTATCTATCTATCTAAAGGTCTGTCTGTCTATCTATGTATCTATGTATGTATATATCTATGTATCTATGTATCTATCTATGTATCTATCTATCTATCTTCCTGTCATCTATCTATGATGTCTATCATCTATTAATCTATGTACCTATCTATCTATCTTTCACCTGTCGTCTGTCTACCTATCTATCTATGAAACAATCATCTTTTTGTCTGCCAATCTATCCTTATGTACAGAACAGTTAACAACATAGCCTATGTCTCTTCCCTACATTATGCTTCCAGAAACCTTGCAAGGTAACTAAGCCATAAGGAGAGCACTGTGTTCACCGATACGCTTTCAGGTAGAGTCAGCAGAGTGTGCTTACAAAACCAGTAAATGGAGGTGAAAGGACTTGAACTCGTATCTTTGTCATCTGTCCTCTTATACTTCCTGCTCGCTTGTTGACTTTATTTAGCCACATTCAGTGAGTAAGTGATCCCTGAAGACCACAAGTATCCTTCGTCTGGGCCTGTTGTCGACAGAAAAGTGTACTTGGCCCTTTGCACACCACCATGTTTGAGGGACATTGGCGTGATCACTGCTGATAGGTGGAGGGACAACTATGAATTAACACCTATTTCTGGACAGGAGCAGTTGGGAACAAAGAGTGTGTTGTGGAGTGAAGTGTTTATTTGAGTGTCCAAACTTCCCTCTTTAGGTGGTTATTACTTCCTTACATTCGTGAACATCATAAGAAGCAATGATTATAAATGCCCAGACGCATATTATTACAGCAATTCATTTGTTGAGGTGAGAGGGAATGAGAAGGAAGTTGCTGCACCACTAAATCTATGCCTGAGCACTGCTGAAACCAAACAAAAAGAATTCACGGTGGCTAGATAGGGCTATTTTCTACTGACTCTCTCTGGGGTCCAAAACAGAATCCATTTCTTTCTTTGTTTCTCAGTTTCACTTGTGTAGGGTACCTGTCCCCGCCCCTTCAGCTTGTAGTTTGTCTTTGTCCTTGGATCTCAAGTGAGTCTCCAGTATTGGAGCCCGTAGGTGGTCTTGAGTTTTCATCAGTTCTTCTAACCCTGTGTCTTTTGATTGGAGCACTCAAAGGCTGTGCTTTTATTCTGATATTTGAGAGCTGTGCTCTTACTGCACTTTGAAATTCTTTTTGTTCTCATTAATATACAATCACATGCAGAAAATTATGTTATTCTGTCTACCCTCTTCACCAAGTCACCCCAAATCCCAGTTACAGCCGCTCTCCGTCAGCATGTACTAAGATGCTGTAGAATCACTACATGTCTTCTCTGTGTTGTACAGCCCTACCCATGACACCCCACCCTACACATTATACATGCTAATCCTAATGCCCCCATTCTTTTTCCCCGCACTTATTACTCCCTTCCCACAAACCCTACCCAGTCCCTTTCTCTTTGGTAACTGTTAGTCCACTCTCGGGTTCTGTGAGTCTGCTGCTGTCTTTTCCTTCAGTTTTTCTTTGTTATCATACTCCACACATGAGTGAAATCATTTGGTACATGTATTTCTCCGCCTGGCCTATTTGACTGAGCATAATACCCTCTAGCTCCATCCACGTTATTGCAAATGATAGGATTTGTTTTCTTCTTATGGCTGCTTACTGCACTTTTTAAACTGGATTTCATTCTTCTTTTTTGTTTGTAGTTTTGCCATGTGCTTTCACCATTGCTCTCCTTGTTATGAGCAGTAGCTTTGTGCTAATCGATATGTACCTATACCTATCTATCTGTCTGTCTATTAATCAATTACACAATCAATCATCCTTTTGTCTGTCCATCTGTCCATCTGTACAGAACAGTTAACCATATACCCTATATCACTTTCCTGCACTATGCTCCCAAAAATCCTGCAAAGTATCTAGGCTGCAGAGGGAGCACTGGGTTCACCGAGACACTTGCAGTTCGAGTCGGCCGCGTGTACCTACAAAACCAGGAAATGGTTGTGCTGGGACTTGAACCCGTGTCTCTATCCCCTGTCCTCTTTCATCTCCTTCTAACTTGCTGTCTGTATTTAGCCACATTCATTGACTAAGGGCTCCCTGAAGATCTCAAGTATCATTCCTCTGGGCCTGTTGTCGACAGAAAAGTAAACTTGTTGCTTTGCTCACCACCATGTTTGAAGGACATCAGCGTGATCACCGCCGATAGGACGGAGGGTCAAATAAAAAGGAACACCAATTTCTAGATAGGAGCAGTTGGGAGCTAACAGTGTATTGTGGAGTGACGTGTTTATTGAGTGTCCAAACTTCCCTCTTTAGGTGGTTATTAGATTTTCACATTCGTGAACATCATAAAATCCACTGATTTCAAAGGCCCAGATTCTTATTATTGCAGCAACTCAGTTGTTGAGGTGAGAGAAAATGAGAAGTATGTTGCTGCACCACTAAATCTATGGCTGGGAACTGTTGAAACCAAACAAAAAGAATTCACGGTGGCCAGATAGGGCTATTTTCTGCTGACTGTCTCTGGGGACTCAAACAGAATCCATTTGCTTGATTGTTTGATTTTCCGTTTCACTCGTGTAGGGTACTTGTCCACACACCTTCGGCTTGTAGTTTGTCTGTGTCCTTGGATCTCAAGTGAGTCTCCTGTAAGTAAGCACGTAGGTGTCTTGAGTTTTCATCCCTTCTTTTATCCCTGTGTCTTTTGTTGGCAGCACTCAGTGCCTGACCTTTTATTCTGATGATTCAGAGCTGTGCACTTATTGCACTTAAAGAATATTTTTTATCATTAATCTACAATCACGTGAAGAACATTATGTTTACTATGCTCCCCCCTTCACCAAGTCCCCCCGAAAAACCTCTTCAGTCACTGTCGATCAGCGTAGTTGGATGCTGTAGACCCCTTCACCATGTCCCCCACAAAAGTCCCCGTTACAGTCACTGTCCATCAGTGAGTAGTAAGATGCTATATGATCTCTACTAGTCTTCTCTGTGTTGTACAGTACTCCCCATGCACACCCGACCCCGCGCATTATACATGCTAAACTTAATGCCCCCATTCTTTCTCCCCCGCACTTATCCCTCCCTTCAGACTCACCCTGCCCAGTCCTTTTTCCTTTGGTTACTTTTAGTCAACTCTCGGGTTCTGTGAGTCTGCTGCTGTTTTTTTACTTCAGTTTTTCTTTGTTGTTATACTCCACACATGAGTGAAATCACTTGGTACTTGCCTTTATCCGCCTGCCCTATTTTTCTGAACATACTACCGTCTTGCTCCATCCACGTCATTGCAAATGGTAGTATTTGTTTTCTTCTTAAGGCTGCTTACTGCACTTTTTAAACTGGATTTCATTCTTCCTTTTTGTTTGTAGTTTAGCTATGTTATTCACCATTCAACTCCTGGTTATGAACAATAGCTTTGTGTCAATCGACATGTATCTGTATCTATCTATCTAAAGGTCTGTCTGTCTATCTATGTATCTATGTATGTATATATCTATGTATCTATGTATCTATCTATGTATCTATCTATCTATCTTCCTGTCATCTATCTATGATGTCTATCATCTATTAATCTATGTACCTATCTATCTATCTTTCACCTGTCGTCTGTCTACCTATCTATCTATGAAACAATCATCTTTTTGTCTGCCAATCTATCCTTATGTACAGAACAGTTAACAACATAGCCTATGTCTCTTCCCTACATTATGCTTCCAGAAACCTTGCAAGGTAACTAAGCCATAAGGAGAGCACTGTGTTCACCGATACGCTTTCAGGTAGAGTCAGCAGAGTGTGCTTACAAAACCAGTAAATGGAGGTGAAAGGACTTGAACTCGTATCTTTGTCATCTGTCCTCTTATACTTCCTGCTCGCTTGTTGACTTTATTTAGCCACATTCAGTGAGTAAGTGATCCCTGAAGACCACAAGTATCCTTCGTCTGGGCCTGTTGTCGACAGAAAAGTGTACTTGGCCCTTTGCACACCACCATGTTTGAGGGACATTGGCGTGATCACTGCTGATAGGTGGAGGGACAAATATGAATTAACACCTATTTCTGGACAGGAGCAGTTGGGAACAAAGAGTGTGTTGTGGAGTGAAGTGTTTATTTGAGTGCCCAAACTTCCCTCTTTATGTGGTTATTACTTCTTTACATTCGTGAACATCATAAAAAGCAATGATTATAAATGCCCAGACGCATATTATTACAGCAATTCATTTGTTGAGGTGAGAGGAAATGAGAAGGAAGTTGCTGCACCACTAAATCTATGCCTGAGCACTGCTGAAACCAAACAAAAAGAATTCACGGTGGCTAGATAGGGCTATTTTCTACTGACTCTCTCTGGGGTCCAAAACAGAATCCATTTCTTTCTTTGTTTCTCAGTTTCACTTGTGTAGGGTACCTGTCCCCGCCCCTTCAGCTTGTAGTTTGTCTTTGTCCTTGGATCTCAAGTGAGTCTCCAGTATTGGAGCCCGTAGGTGGTCTTGAGTTTTCATCAGTTCTTCTAACCCTGTGTCTTTTGATTGGAGCACTCAAAGGCTGTGCTTTTATTCTGATATTTGAGAGCTGTGCTCTTACTGCACTTTGAAATTCTTTTTGTTCTCATTAATATACAATCACATGCAGAAAATTATGTTATTCTGTCTACCCTCTTCACCAAGTCACCCCAAATCCCAGTTACAGCCGCTCTCCGTCAGCATGTACTAAGATGCTGTAGAATCACTACATGTCTTCTCTGTGTTGTACAGCCCTACCCATGACACCCCACCCTACACATTATACATGCTAATCCTAATGCCCCCATTCTTTTTCCCCGCACTTATTACTCCCTTCCCACAAACCCTACCCAGTCCCTTTCTCTTTGGTAACTGTTAGTCCACTCTCGGGTTCTGTGAGTCTGCTGCTGTCTTTTCCTTCAGTTTTTCTTTGTTATCATACTCCACACATGAGTGAAATCATTTGGTACATGTATTTCTCCGCCTGGCCTATTTGACTGAGCATAATACCCTCTAGCTCCATCCACGTTATTGCAAATGATAGGATTTGTTTTCTTCTTATGGCTGCTTACTGCACTTTTTAAACTGGATTTCATTCTTCTTTTTTGTTTGTAGTTTTGCCATGTGCTTTCACCATTGCTCTCCTTGTTATGAGCAGTAGCTTTGTGCTAATCGATATGTACCTATACCTATCTATCTGTCTGTCTATTAATCAATTACACAATCAATCATCCTTTTGTCTGTCCATCTGTCCATCTGTACAGAACAGTTAACCATATACCCTATATCACTTTCCTGCACTATGCTCCCAAAAATCCTGCAAAGTATCTAGGCTGCAGAGGGAGCACTGGGTTCACCGAGACACTTGCAGTTCGAGTCGGCCGCGTGTACCTACAAAACCAGGAAATGGTTGTGCTGGGACTTGAACCCGTGTCTCTATCCCCTGTCCTCTTTCATCTCCTTCTAACTTGCTGTCTGTATTTAGCCACATTCATTGACTAAGGGCTCCCTGAAGATCTCAAGTATCATTCCTCTGGGCCTGTTGTCGACAGAAAAGTCAACTTGTTGCTTTGCTCACCACCATGTTTGAAGGACATCAGCGTGATCACCGCCGATAGGACGGAGGGTCAAATAAAAAGGAACACCAATTTCTAGATAGGAGCAGTTGGGAGCTAACAGTGTATTGTGGAGTGACGTGTTTATTGAGTGTCCAAACTTCCCTCTTTAGGTGGTTATTAGATTTTCACATTCGTGAACATCATAAAATCCACTGATTTCAAAGGCCCAGATTCTTATTATTGCAGCAACTCAGTTGTTGAGGTGAGAGAAAATGAGAAGTATGTTGCTGCACCACTAAATCTATGGCTGGGAACTGTTGAAACCAAACAAAAAGAATTCACGGTGGCCAGATAGGGCTATTTTCTGCTGACTGTCTCTGGGGACTCAAACAGAATCCATTTGCTTGATTGTTTGATTTTCCGTTTCACTCGTGTAGGGTACTTGTCCACACACCTTCGGCTTGTAGTTTGTCTGTGTCCTTGGATCTCAAGTGAGTCTCCTGTAAGTAAGCACGTAGGTGTCTTGAGTTTTCATCCCTTCTTTTATCCCTGTGTCTTTTGTTTGCAGCACTCAGTGCCTGACCTTTTATTCTGATGATTCAGAGCTGTGCACTTATTGCACTTAAAGAATATTTTTTATCATTAATCTACAATCACGTGAAGAACATTATGTTTACTATGCTCCCCCCTTCACCAAGTCCCCCCGAAAAACCTCTTCAGTCACTGTCGATCAGCGTAGTTGGATGCTGTAGACCCCTTCACCATGTCCCCCCAAAAAGTCCCCGTTACAGTCACTGTCCATCAGTGAGTAGTAAGATGCTATATGATCTCTACTAGACTTCTCTGTGTTGTACAGTACTCCCCATGCACACCCGACCCCGCGCATTATACATGCTAAACTTAATGCCCCCATTCTTTCTCCCCCGCACTTATCCCTCCCTTCAGACTCACCCTGCCCAGTCCTTTTTCCTTTGGTTACTTTTAGTCAACTCTCGGGTTCTGTGAGTCTGCTGCTGTATTTTTACTTCAGTTTTTCTTTGTTGTTATACTCCACACATGAGTGAAATCACTTGGTACTTGCCTTTATCCGCCTGCCCTATTTTTCTGAACATACTACCGTCTTGCTCCATCCACGTCATTGCAAATGGTAGTATTTGTTTTCTTCTTAAGGCTGCTTACTGCACTTTTTAAACTGGATTTCATTCTTCCTTTTTGTTTGTAGTTTAGCTATGTTATTCACCATTCAACTCCTGGTTATGAACAATAGCTTTGTGTCAATCGACATGTATCTGTATCTATCTATCTAAAGGTCTGTCTGTCTATCTATGTATCTATGTATGTATATATCTATGTATCTATGTATCTATCTATGTATCTATCTATCTATCTTCCTGTCATCTATCTATGATGTCTATCATCTATTAATCTATGTACCTATCTATCTATCTTTCACCTGTCGTCTGTCTACCTATCTATCTATGAAACAATCATCTTTTTGTCTGCCAATCTATCCTTATGTACAGAACAGTTAACAACATAGCCTATGTCTCTTCCCTACATTATGCTTCCAGAAACCTTGCAAGGTAACTAAGCCATAAGGAGAGCACTGTGTTCACCGATACGCTTTCAGGTAGAGTCAGCAGAGTGTGCTTACAAAACCAGTAAATGGAGGTGAAAGGACTTGAACTCGTATCTTTGTCATCTGTCCTCTTATACTTCCTGCTCGCTTGTTGACTTTATTTAGCCACATTCAGTGAGTAAGTGATCCCTGAAGACCACAAGTATCCTTCGTCTGGGCCTGTTGTCGACAGAAAAGTGTACTTGGCCCTTTGCACACCACCATGTTTGAGGGACATTGGCGTGATCACTGCTGATAGGTGGAGGGACAAATATGAATTAACACCTATTTCTGGACAGGAGCAGTTGGGAACAAAGAGTGTGTTGTGGAGTGAAGTGTTTATTTGAGTGTCCAAACTTCCCTCTTTAGGTGGTTATTACTTCCTTACATTCGTGAACATCATAAGAAGCAATGATTATAAATGCCCAGACGCATATTATTACAGCAATTCATTTGTTGAGGTGAGAGGAAATGAGAAGGAAGTTGCTGCACCACTAAATCTATGCCTGAGCACTGCTGAAACCAAACAAAAAGAATTCACGGTGGCTAGATAGGGCTATTTTCTACTGACTCTCTCTGGGGTCCAAAACAGAATCCATTTCTTTCTTTGTTTCTCAGTTTCACTTGTGTAGGGTACCTGTCCCCGCCCCTTCAGCTTGTAGTTTGTCTTTGTCCTTGGATCTCAAGTGAGTCTCCAGTAAGGGAGCACGTAGGTGGTCTTGAGTTTTCATCAGTTCTTCTAACCCTGTGTCTTTTGATTGGAGCACTCAAAGGCTGTACTTTTATTCTGATATTTGAGAGCTGTGCTCTTACTGCACTTTGAAATTCTTTTTGTTCTCATTAATATACAATCACATGCAGAAAATTATGTTATTCTGTCTACCCTCTTCACCAAGTCACCCCAAATCCCAGTTACAGCCGCTCTCCGTCAGCATGTACTAAGATGCTGTAGAATCACTACATGTCTTCTCTGTGTTGTACAGCCCTACCCATGACACCCCACCCTACACATTATACATGCTAATCCTAATGCCCCCATTCTTTTTCCCCGCACTTATTACTCCCTTCCCACAAACCCTACCCAGTCCCTTTCTCTTTGGTAACTGTTAGTCCACTCTCGGGTTCTGTGAGTCTGCTGCTGTCTTTTCCTTCAGTTTTTCTTTGTTATCATACTCCACACATGAGTGAAATCATTTGGTACATGTATTTCTCCGCCTGGCCTATTTGACTGAGCATAATACCCTCTAGCTCCATCCACGTTATTGCAAATGATAGGATTTGTTTTCTTCTTATGGCTGCTTACTGCACTTTTAAACTGGATTTCATTCTTCTTTTTTGTTTGTAGTTTTGCCATGTGCTTTCACCATTGCTCTCCTTGTTATGAGCAGTAGCTTTGTGCTAATCGATATGTACCTATACCTATCTATCTGTCTGTCTATTAATCAATTACACAATCAATCATCCTTTTGTCTGTCCATCTGTCCATCTGTACAGAACAGTTAACCATATACCCTATATCACTTTCCTGCACTATGCTCCCAAAAATCCTGCAAAGTATCTAGGCTGCAGAGGGAGCACTGGGTTCACCGAGACACTTGCAGTTCGAGTCGGCCGCGTGTACCTACAAAACCAGGAAATGGTTGTGCTGGGACTTGAACCCGTGTCTCTATCCCCTGTCCTCTTTCATCTCCTTCTAACTTGCTGTCTGTATTTAGCCACATTCATTGACTAAGGGCTCCCTGAAGATCTCAAGTATCATTCCTCTGGGCCTGTTGTCGACAGAAAAGTAAACTTGTTGCTTTGCTCACCACCATGTTTGAAGGACATCAGCGTGATCACCGCCGATAGGATGGAGGGTCAAATAAAATGGAACACCAATTTCTAGATAGGAGCAGTTGGGAGCTAACAGTGTATTGTGGAGTGACGTGTTTATTGAGTGTCCAAACTTCCCTCTTTAGGTGGTTATTAGATTTTCACATTCGTGAACATCATAAAATCCACTGATTTCAAAGGCCCAGATTCTTATTATTGCAGCAACTCAGTTGTTGAGGTGAGAGAAAATGAGAAGTATGTTGCTGCACCACTAAATCTATGGCTGGGAACTGTTGAAACCAAACAAAAAGAATTCACGGTGGCCAGATAGGGCTATTTTCTGCTGACTGTCTCTGGGGACTCAAACAGAATCCATTTGCTTGATTGTTTGATTTTCCGTTTCACTCGTGTAGGGTACTTGTCCACACACCTTCGGCTTGTAGTTTGTCTGTGTCCTTGGATCTCAAGTGAGTCTCCTGTAAGTAAGCACGTAGGTGTCTTGAGTTTTCATCCCTTCTTTTATCCCTGTGTCTTTTGTTGGCAGCACTCAGTGCCTGACCTTTTATTCTGATGATTCAGAGCTGTGCACTTATTGCACTTAAAGAATATTTTTTATCATTAATCTACAATCACGTGAAGAACATTATGTTTACTATGCTCCCCCCTTCACCAAGTCCCCCCGAAAAACCTCTTCAGTCACTGTCGATCAGCGTAGTTGGATGCTGTAGACCCCTTCACCATGTCCCCCACAAAAGTCCCCGTTACAGTCACTGTCCATCAGTGAGTAGTAAGATGCTATATGATCTCTACTAGTCTTCTCTGTGTTGTACAGTACTCCCCATGCACACCCGACCCCGCGCATTATACATGCTAAACTTAATGCCCCCATTCTTTCTCCCCCGCACTTATCCCTCCCTTCAGACTCACCCTGCCCAGTCCTTTTTCCTTTGGTTACTTTTAGTCAACTCTCGGGTTCTGTGAGTCTGCTGCTGTTTTTTTACTTCAGTTTTTCTTTGTTGTTATACTCCACACATGAGTGAAATCACTTGGTACTTGCCTTTATCCGCCTGCCCTATTTTTCTGAACATACTACCGTCTTGCTCCATCCATGTCATTGCAAATGGTAGTATTTGTTTTCTTCTTAAGGCTGCTTACTGCACTTTTTAAACTGGATTTCATTCTTCCTTTTTGTTTGTAGTTTAGCTATGTTATTCACCATTCAACTCCTGGTTATGAACAATAGCTTTGTGTCAATCGACATGTATCTGTATCTATCTATCTAAAGGTCTGTCTGTCTATCTATGTATCTATGTATGTATATATCTATGTATCTATGTATCTATCTATGTATCTATCTATCTATCTTCCTGTCATCTATCTATGATGTCTATCATCTATTAATCTATGTACCTATCTATCTATCTTTCACCTGTCGTCTGTCTACCTATCTATCTATGAAACAATCATCTTTTTGTCTGCCAATCTATCCTTATGTACAGAACAGTTAACAACATAGCCTATGTCTCTTCCCTACATTATGCTTCCAGAAACCTTGCAAGGTAACTAAGCCATAAGGAGAGCACTGTGTTCACCGATACGCTTTCAGGTAGAGTCAGCAGAGTGTGCTTACAAAACCAGTAAATGGAGGTGAAAGGACTTGAACTCGTATCTTTGTCATCTGTCCTCTTATACTTCCTGCTCGCTTGTTGACTTTATTTAGCCACATTCAGTGAGTAAGTGATCCCTGAAGACCACAAGTATCCTTCGTCTGGGCCTGTTGTCGACAGAAAAGTGTACTTGGCCCTTTGCACACCACCATGTTTGAGGGACATTGGCGTGATCACTGCTGATAGGTGGAGGGACAACTATGAATTAACACCTATTTCTGGACAGGAGCAGTTGGGAACAAAGAGTGTGTTGTGGAGTGAAGTGTTTATTTGAGTGTCCAAACTTCCCTCTTTAGGTGGTTATTACTTCCTTACATTCGTGAACATCATAAGAAGCAATGATTATAAATGCCCAGACGCATATTATTACAGCAATTCATTTGTTGAGGTGAGAGGAAATGATAAGGAAGTTGCTGCACCACTAAATCTATGCCTGAGCACTGCTGAAACCAAACAAAAAGAATTCACGGTGGCTAGATAGGGCTATTTTCTACTGACTCTCTCTGGGGTCCAAAACAGAATCCATTTCTTTCTTTGTTTCTCAGTTTCACTTGTGTAGGGTACCTGTCCCCGCCCCTTCAGCTTGTAGTTTGTCTTTGTCCTTGGATCTCAAGTGAGTCTCCAGTATTGGAGCCCGTAGGTGGTCTTGAGTTTTCATCAGTTCTTCTAACCCTGTGTCTTTTGATTGGAGCACTCAAAGGCTGTGCTTTTATTCTGATATTTGAGAGCTGTGCTCTTACTGCACTTTGAAATTCTTTTTGTTCTCATTAATATACAATCACATGCAGAAAATTATGTTATTCTGTCTACCCTCTTCACCAAGTCACCCCAAATCCCAGTTACAGCCGCTCTCCGTCAGCATGTACTAAGATGCTGTAGAATCACTACATGTCTTCTCTGTGTTGTACAGCCCTACCCATGACACCCCACCCTACACATTATACATGCTAATCCTAATGCCCCCATTCTTTTTCCCCGCACTTATTACTCCCTTCCCACAAACCCTACCCAGTCCCTTTCTCTTTGGTAACTGTTAGTCCACTCTCGGGTTCTGTGAGTCTGCTGCTGACTTTTCCTTCAGTTTTTCTTTGTTATCATACTCCACACATGAGTGAAATCATTTGGTACATGTATTTCTCCGCCTGGCCTATTTGACTGAGCATAATACCCTCTAGCTCCATCCACGTTATTGCAAATGATAGGATTTGTTTTCTTCTTATGGCTGCTTACTGCACTTTTTAAACTGGATTTCATTCTTCTTTTTTGTTTGTAGTTTTGCCATGTGCTTTCACCATTGCTCTCCTTGTTATGAGCAGTAGCTTTGTGCTAATCGATATGTACCTATACCTATCTATCTGTCTGTCTATTAATCAATTACACAATCAATCATCCTTTTGTCTGTCCATCTGTCCATCTGTACAGAACAGTTAACCATATACCCTATATCACTTTCCTGCACTATGCTCCCAAAAATCCTGCAAAGTATCTAGGCTGCAGAGGGAGCACTGGGTTCACCGAGACACTTGCAGTTCGAGTCGGCCGCGTGTACCTACAAAACCAGGAAATGGTTGTGCTGGGACTTGAACCCGTGTCTCTATCCCCTGTCCTCTTTCATCTCCTTCTAACTTGCTGTCTGTATTTAGCCACATTCATTGACTAAGGGCTCCCTGAAGATCTCAAGTATCATTCCTCTGGGCCTGTTGTCGACAGAAAAGTAAACTTGTTGCTTTGCTCACCACCATGTTTGAAGGACATCAGCGTGATCACCGCCGATAGGACGGAGGGTCAAATAAAAAGGAACACCAATTTCTAGATAGGAGCAGTTGGGAGCTAACAGTGTATTGTGGAGTGACGTGTTTATTGAGTGTCCAAACTTCCCTCTTTAGGTGGTTATTAGATTTTCACATTCGTGAACATCATAAAATCCACTGATTTCAAAGGCCCAGATTCTTATTATTGCAGCAACTCAGTTGTTGAGGTGAGAGAAAATGAGAAGTATGTTGCTGCACCACTAAATCTATGGCTGGGAACTGTTGAAACCAAACAAAAAGAATTCACGGTGGCCAGATAGGGCTATTTTCTGCTGACTGTCTCTGGGGACTCAAACAGAATCCATTTGCTTGATTGTTTGATTTTCCGTTTCACTCGTGTAGGGTACTTGTCCACACACCTTCGGCTTGTAGTTTGTCTGTGTCCTTGGATCTCAAGTGAGTCTCCTGTAAGTAAGCACGTAGGTGTCTTGAGTTTTCATCCCTTCTTTTATCCCTGTGTCTTTTGTTGGCAGCACTCAGTGCCTGACCTTTTATTCTGATGATTCAGAGCTGTGCACTTATTGCACTTAAAGAATATTTTTTATCATTAATCTACAATCACGTGAAGAACATTATGTTTACTATGCTCCCCCCTTCACCAAGTCCCCCCGAAAAACCTCTTCAGTCACTGTCGATCAGCGTAGTTGGATGCTGTAGACCCCTTCACCATGTCCCCCACAAAAGTCCCCGTTACAGTCACTGTCCATCAGTGAGTAGTAAGATGCTATATGATCTCTACTAGTCTTCTCTGTGTTGTACAGTACTCCCCATGCACACCCGACCCCGCACATTATACATGCTAAACTTAATGCCCCCATTCTTTCTCCCCCGCACTTATCCCTCCCTTCAGACTCACCCTGCCCAGTCCTTTTTCCTTTGGTTACTTTTAGTCAACTCTCGGGTTCTGTGAGTCTGCTGCTGTTTTTTTACTTCAGTTTTTCTTTGTTGTTATACTCCACACATGAGTGAAATCACTTGGTACTTGCCTTTATCCGCCTGCCCTATTTTTCTGAACATACTACCGTCTTGCTCCATCCACGTCATTGCAAATGGTAGTATTTGTTTTCTTCTTAAGGCTGCTTACTGCACTTTTTAAACTGGATTTCATTCTTCCTTTTTGTTTGTAGTTTAGCTATGTTATTCACCATTCAACTCCTGGTTATGAACAATAGCTTTGTGTCAATCGACATGTATCTGTATCTATCTATCTAAAGGTCTGTCTGTCTATCTATGTATCTATGTATGTATATATCTATGTATCTATGTATCTATCTATGTATCTATCTATCTATCTTCCTGTCATCTATCTATGATGTCTATCATCTATTAATCTATGTACCTATCTATCTATCTTTCACCTGTCGTCTGTCTACCTATCTATCTATGAAACAATCATCTTTTTGTCTGCCAATCTATCCTTATGTACAGAACAGTTAACAACATAGCCTATGTCTCTTCCCTACATTATGCTTCCAGAAACCTTGCAAGGTAACTAAGCCATAAGGAGAGCACTGTGTTCACCGATACGCTTTCAGGTAGAGTCAGCAGAGTGTGCTTACAAAACCAGTAAATGGAGGTGAAAGGACTTGAACTCGTATCTTTGTCATCTGTCCTCTTATACTTCCTTCTCGCTTGTTGACTTTATTTAGCCACATTCAGTGAGTAAGTGATCCCTGAAGACCACAAGTATCCTTCGTCTGGGCCTGTTGTCGACAGAAAAGTGTACTTGGCCCTTTGCACACCACCATGTTTGAGGGACATTGGCGTGATCACTGCTGATAGGTGGAGGGACAAATATGAATTAACACCTATTTCTGGACAGGAGCAGTTGGGAACAAAGAGTGTGTTGTGGAGTGAAGTGTTTATTTGAGTGCCCAAACTTCCCTCTTTATGTGGTTATTACTTCTTTACATTCGTGAACATCATAAAAAGCAATGATTATAAATGCCCAGACTCATATTATTACAGCAATTCATTTGTTGAGGTGAGAGGAAATGAGAAGGAAGTTGCTGCACCACTAAATCTATGCCTGAGCACTGCTGAAACCAAACAAAAAGAATTCACGGTGGCTAGATAGGGCTATTTTCTACTGACTCTCTCTGGGGTCCAAAACAGAATCCATTTCTTTCTTTGTTTCTCAGTTTCACTTGTGTAGGGTACCTGTCCCCGCCCCTTCAGCTTGTAGTTTGTCTTTGTCCTTGGATCTCAAGTGAGTCTCCAGTATTGGAGCCCGTAGGTGGTCTTGAGTTTTCATCAGTTCTTCTAACCCTGTGTCTTTTGATTGGAGCACTCAAAGGCTGTGCTTTTATTCTGATATTTGAGAGCTGTGCTCTTACTGCACTTTGAAATTCTTTTTGTTCTCATTAATATACAATCACATGCAGAAAATTATGTTATTCTGTCTACCCTCTTCACCAAGTCACCCCAAATCCCAGTTACAGCCGCTCTCCGTCAGCATGTACTAAGATGCTGTAGAATCACTACATGTCTTCTCTGTGTTGTACAGCCCTACCCATGACACCCCACCCTACACATTATACATGCTAATCCTAATGCCCCCATTCTTTTTCCCCGCACTTATTACTCCCTTCCCACAAACCCTACCCAGTCCCTTTCTCTTTGGTAACTGTTAGTCCACTCTCGGGTTCTGTGAGTCTGCTGCTGTCTTTTCCTTCAGTTTTTCTTTGTTATCATACTCCACACATGAGTGAAATCATTTGGTACATGTATTTCTCCGCCTGGCCTATTTGACTGAGCATAATACCCTCTAGCTCCATCCACGTTATTGCAAATGATAGGATTTGTTTTCTTCTTATGGCTGCTTACTGCACTTTTTAAACTGGATTTCATTCTTCTTTTTTGTTTGTAGTTTTGCCATGTGCTTTCACCATTGCTCTCCTTGTTATGAGCAGTAGCTTTGTGCTAATCGATATGTACCTATACCTATCTATCTGTCTGTCTATTAATCAATTACACAATCAATCATCCTTTTGTCTGTCCATCTGTCCATCTGTACAGAACAGTTAACCATATACCCTATATCACTTTCCTGCACTATGCTCCCAAAAATCCTGCAAAGTATCTAGGCTGCAGAGGGAGCACTGGGTTCACCGAGACACTTGCAGTTCGAGTCGGCCGCGTGTACCTACAAAACCAGGAAATGGTTGTGCTGGGACTTGAACCCGTGTCTCTATCCCCTGTCCTCTTTCATCTCCTTCTAACTTGCTGTCTGTATTTAGCCACATTCATTGACTAAGGGCTCCCTGAAGATCTCAAGTATCATTCCTCTGGGCCTGTTGTCGACAGAAAAGTAAACTTGTTGCTTTGCTCACCACCATGTTTGAAGGACATCAGCGTGATCACCGCCGATAGGACGGAGGGTCAAATAAAAAGGAACACCAATTTCTAGATAGGAGCAGTTGGGAGCTAACAGTGTATTGTGGAGTGACGTGTTTATTGAGTGTCCAAACTTCCCTCTTTAGGTGGTTATTAGATTTTCACATTCGTGAACATCATAAAATCCACTGATTTCAAAGGCCCAGATTCTTATTATTGCAGCAACTCGGTTGTTGAGGTGAGAGAAAATGAGAAGTATGTTGCTGCACCACTAAATCTATGGCTGGGAACTGTTGAAACCAAACAAAAAGAATTCACGGTGGCCAGATAGGGCTATTTTCTGCTGACTGTCTCTGGGGACTCAAACAGAATCCATTTGCTTGATTGTTTGATTTTCCGTTTCACTCGTGTAGGGTACTTGTCCACACACCTTCGGCTTGTAGTTTGTCTGTGTCCTTGGATCTCAAGTGAGTCTCCTGTAAGTAAGCACGTAGGTGTCTTGAGTTTTCATCCCTTCTTTTATCCCTGTGTCTTTTGTTGGCAGCACTCAGTGCCTGACCTTTTATTCTGATGATTCAGAGCTGTGCACTTATTGCACTTAAAGAATATTTTTTATCATTAATCTACAATCACGTGAAGAACATTATGTTTACTATGCTCCCCCCTTCACCAAGTCCCCCCGAAAAACCTCTTCAGTCACTGTCGATCAGCGTAGTTGGATGCTGTAGACCCCTTCACCATGTCCCCCACAAAAGTCCCCGTTACAGTCACTGTCCATCAGTGAGTAGTAAGATGCTATATGATCTCTACTAGTCTTCTCTGTGTTGTACAGTACTCCCCATGCACACCCGACCCCGCGCATTATACATGCTAAACTTAATGCCCCCATTCTTTCTCCCCCGCACTTATCCCTCCCTTCAGACTCACCCTGCCCAGTCCTTTTTCCTTTGGTTACTTTTAGTCAACTCTCGGGTTCTGTGAGTCTGCTGCTGTTTTTTTACTTCAGTTTTTCTTTGTTGTTATACTCCACACATGAGTGAAATCACTTGGTACTTGCCTTTATCCGCCTGCCCTATTTTTCTGAACATACTACCGTCTTGCTCCATCCACGTCATTGCAAATGGTAGTATTTGTTTTCTTCTTAAGGCTGCTTACTGCACTTTTTAAACTGGATTTCATTCTTCCTTTTTGTTTGTAGTTTAGCTATGTTATTCACCATTCAACTCCTGGTTATGAACAATAGCTTTGTGTCAATCGACATGTATCTGTATCTATCTATCTAAAGGTCTGTCTGTCTATCTATGTATCTATGTATGTATATATCTATGTATCTATGTATCTATCTATGTATCTATCTATCTATCTTCCTGTCATCTATCTATGATGTCTATCATCTATTAATCTATGTACCTATCTATCTATCTTTCACCTGTCGTCTGTCTACCTATCTATCTATGAAACAATCATCTTTTTGTCTGCCAATCTATCCTTATGTACAGAACAGTTAACAACATAGCCTATGTCTCTTCCCTACATTATGCTTCCAGAAACCTTGCAAGGTAACTAAGCCATAAGGAGAGCACTGTGTTCACCGATACGCTTTCAGGTAGAGTCAGCAGAGTGTGCTTACAAAACCAGTAAATGGAGGTGAAAGGACTTGAACTCGTATCTTTGTCATCTGTCCTCTTATACTTCCTGCTCGCTTGTTGACTTTATTTAGCCACATTCAGTGAGTAAGTGATCCCTGAAGACCACAAGTATCCTTCGTCTGGGCCTGTTGTCGACAGAAAAGTGTACTTGGCCCTTTGCACACCACCATGTTTGAGGGACATTGGCGTGATCACTGCTGATAGGTGGAGGGACAAATATGAATTAACACCTATTTCTGGACAGGAGCAGTTGGGAACAAAGAGTGTGTTGTGGAGTGAAGTGTTTATTTGAGTGCCCAAACTTCCCTCTTTATGTGGTTATTACTTCTTTACATTCGTGAACATCATAAAAAGCAATGATTATAAATGCCCAGACGCATATTATTACAGCAATTCATTTGTTGAGGTGAGAGGAAATGAGAAGGAAGTTGCTGCACCACTAAATCTATGCCTGAGCACTGCTGAAACCAAACAAAAAGAATTCACGGTGGCTAGATAGGGCTATTTTCTACTGACTCTCTCTGGGGTCCAAAACAGAATCCATTTCTTTCTTTGTTTCTCAGTTTCACTTGTGTAGGGTACCTGTCCCCGCCCCTTCAGCTTGTAGTTTGTCTTTGTCCTTGGATCTCAAGTGAGTCTCCAGTATTGGAGCCCGTAGGTGGTCTTGAGTTTTCATCAGTTCTTCTAACCCTGTGTCTTTTGATTGGAGCACTCAAAGGCTGTGCTTTTATTCTGATATTTGAGAGCTGTGCTCTTACTGCACTTTGAAATTCTTTTTGTTCTCATTAATATACAATCACATGCAGAAAATTATGTTATTCTGTCTACCCTCTTCACCAAGTCACCCCAAATCCCAGTTACAGCCGCTCTCCGTCAGCATGTACTAAGATGCTGTAGAATCACTACATGTCTTCTCTGTGTTGTACAGCCCTACCCATGACACCCCACCCTACACATTATACATGCTAATCCTAATGCCCCCATTCTTTTTCCCCGCACTTATTACTCCCTTCCCACAAACCCTACCCAGTCCCTTTCTCTTTGGTAACTGTTAGTCCACTCTCGGGTTCTGTGAGTCTGCTGCTGTCTTTTCCTTCAGTTTTTCTTTGTTATCATACTCCACACATGAGTGAAATCATTTGGTACATGTATTTCTCCGCCTGGCCTATTTGACTGAGCATAATACCCTCTAGCTCCATCCACGTTATTGCAAATGATAGGATTTGTTTTCTTCTTATGGCTGCTTACTGCACTTTTTAAACTGGATTTCATTCTTCTTTTTTGTTTGTAGTTTTGCCATGTGCTTTCACCATTGCTCTCCTTGTTATGAGCAGTAGCTTTGTGCTAATCAATATGTACCTATACCTATCTATCTGTCTGTCTATTAATCAATTACACAATCAATCATCCTTTTGTCTGTCCATCTGTCCATCTGTACAGAACAGTTAACCATATACCCTATATCACTTTCCTGCACTATGCTCCCAAAAATCCTGCAAAGTATCTAGGCTGCAGAGGGAGCACTGGGTTCACCGAGACACTTGCAGTTCGAGTCGGCCGCGTGTACCTACAAAACCAGGAAATGGTTGTGCTGGGACTTGAACCCGTGTCTCTATCCCCTGTCCTCTTTCATCTCCTTCTAACTTGCTGTCTGTATTTAGCCACATTCATTGACTAAGGGCTCCCTGAAGATCTCAAGTATCATTCCTCTGGGCCTGTTGTCGACAGAAAAGTAAACTTGTTGCTTTGCTCACCACCATGTTTGAAGGACATCAGCGTGATCACCGCCGATAGGACGGAGGGTCAAATAAAAAGGAACACCAATTTCTAGATAGGAGCAGTTGGGAGCTAACAGTGTATTGTGGAGTGACGTGTTTATTGAGTGTCCAAACTTCCCTCTTTAGGTGGTTATTAGATTTTCACATTCGTGAACATCATAAAATCCACTGATTTCAAAGGCCCAGATTCTTATTATTGCAGCAACTCAGTTGTTGAGGTGAGAGAAAATGAGAAGTATGTTGCTGCACCACTAAATCTATGGCTGGGAACTGTTGAAACCAAACAAAAAGAATTCACGGTGGCCAGATAGGGCTATTTTCTGCTGACTGTCTCTGGGGACTCAAACAGAATCCATTTGCTTGATTGTTTGATTTTCCGTTTCACTCGTGTAGGGTACTTGTCCACACACCTTCGGCTTGTAGTTTGTCTGTGTCCTTGGATCTCAAGTGAGTCTCCTGTAAGTAAGCACGTAGGTGTCTTGAGTTTTCATCCCTTCTTTTATCCCTGTGTCTTTTGTTGGCAGCACTCAGTGCCTGACCTTTTATTCTGATGATTCAGAGCTGTGCACTTATTGCACTTAAAGAATATTTTTTATCATTAATCTACAATCACGTGAAGAACATTATGTTTACTATGCTCCCCCCTTCACCAAGTCCCCCCGAAAAACCTCTTCAGTCACTGTCGATCAGCGTAGTTGGATGCTGTAGACCCCTTCACCATGTCCCCCACAAAAGTCCCCGTTACAGTCACTGTCCATCAGTGAGTAGTAAGATGCTATATGATCTCTACTAGTCTTCTCTGTGTTGTACAGTACTCCCCATGCACACCCGACCCCGCGCATTATACATGCTAAACTTAATGCCCCCATTCTTTCTCCCCCGCACTTATCCCTCCCTTCAGACTCACCCTGCCCAGTCCTTTTTCCTTTGGTTACTTTTAGTCAACTCTCGGGTTCTGTGAGTCTGCTGCTGTTTTTTTACTTCAGTTTTTCTTTGTTGTTATACTCCACACATGAGTGAAATCACTTGGTACTTGCCTTTATCCGCCTGCCCTATTTTTCTGAACATACTACCGTCTTGCTCCATCCACGTCATTGCAAATGGTAGTATTTGTTTTCTTCTTAAGGCTGCTTACTGCACTTTTTAAACTGGATTTCATTCTTCCTTTTTGTTTGTAGTTTAGCTATGTTATTCACCATTCAACTCCTGGTTATGAACAATAGCTTTGTGTCAATCGACATGTATCTGTATCTATCTATCTAAAGGTCTGTCTGTCTATCTATGTATCTATGTATGTATATATCTATGTATCTATGTATCTATCTATGTATCTATCTATCTATCTTCCTGTCATCTATCTATGATGTCTATCATCTATTAATCTATGTACCTATCTATCTATCTTTCACCTGTCGTCTGTCTACCTATCTATCTATGAAACAATCATCTTTTTGTCTGCCAATCTATCCTTATGTACAGAACAGTTAACAACATAGCCTATGTCTCTTCCCTACATTATGCTTCCAGAAACCTTGCAAGGTAACTAAGCCATAAGGAGAGCACTGTGTTCACCGATACGCTTTCAGGTAGAGTCAGCAGAGTGTGCTTACAAAACCAGTAAATGGAGGTGAAAGGACTTGAACTCGTATCTTTGTCATCTGTCCTCTTATACTTCCTGCTCGCTTGTTGACTTTATTTAGCCACATTCAGTGAGTAAGTGATCCCTGAAGACCACAAGTATCCTTCGTCTGGGCCTGTTGTCGACAGAAAAGTGTACTTGGCCCTTTGCACACCACCATGTTTGAGGGACATTGGCGTGATCACTGCTGATAGGTGGAGGGACAACTATGAATTAACACCTATTTCTGGACAGGAGCAGTTGGGAACAAAGAGTGTGTTGTGGAGTGAAGTGTTTATTTGAGTGTCCAAACTTCCCTCTTTAGGTGGTTATTACTTCCTTACATTCGTGAACATCATAAGAAGCAATGATTATAAATGCCCAGACGCATATTATTACAGCAATTCATTTGTTGAGGTGAGAGGAAATGAGAAGGAAGTTGCTGCACCACTAAATCTATGCCTGAGCACTGCTGAAACCAAACAAAAAGAATTCACGGTGGCTAGATAGGGCTATTTTCTACTGACTCTCTCTGGGGTCCAAAACAGAATCCATTTCTTTCTTTGTTTCTCAGTTTCACTTGTGTAGGGTACCTGTCCCCGCCCCTTCAGCTTGTAGTTTGTCTTTGTCCTTGGATCTCAAGTGAGTCTCCAGTATTGGAGCCCGTAGGTGGTCTTGAGTTTTCATCAGTTCTTCTAACCCTGTGTCTTTTGATTGGAGCACTCAAAGGCTGTGCTTTTATTCTGATATTTGAGAGCTGTGCTCTTACTGCACTTTGAAATTCTTTTTGTTCTCATTAATATACAATCACATGCAGAAAATTATGTTATTCTGTCTACCCTCTTCACCAAGTCACCCCAAATCCCAGTTACAGCCGCTCTCCGTCAGCATGTACTAAGATGCTGTAGAATCACTACATGTCTTCTCTGTGTTGTACAGCCCTACCCATGACACCCCACCCTACACATTATACATGCTAATCCTAATGCCCCCATTCTTTTTCCCCGCACTTATTACTCCCTTCCCACAAACCCTACCCAGTCCCTTTCTCTTTGGTAACTGTTAGTCCACTCTCGGGTTCTGTGAGTCTGCTGCTGTCTTTTCCTTCAGTTTTTCTTTGTTATCATACTCCACACATGAGTGAAATCATTTGGTACATGTATTTCTCCGCCTGGCCTATTTGACTGAGCATAATACCCTCTAGCTCCATCCACGTTATTGCAAATGATAGGATTTGTTTTCTTCTTATGGCTGCTTACTGCACTTTTTAAACTGGATTTCATTCTTCTTTTTTGTTTGTAGTTTTGCCATGTGCTTTCACCATTGCTCTCCTTGTTATGAGCAGTAGCTTTGTGCTAATCGATATGTACCTATACCTATCTATCTGTCTGTCTATTAATCAATTACACAATCAATCATCCTTTTGTCTGTCCATCTGTCCATCTGTACAGAACAGTTAACCATATACCCTATATCACTTTCCTGCACTATGCTCCCAAAAATCCTGCAAAGTATCTAGGCTGCAGAGGGAGCACTGGGTTCACCGAGACACTTGCAGTTCGAGTCGGCCGCGTGTACCTACAAAACCAGGAAATGGTTGTGCTGGGACTTGAACCCGTGTCTCTATCCCCTGTCCTCTTTCATCTCCTTCTAACTTGCTGTCTGTATTTAGCCACATTCATTGACTAAGGGCTCCCTGAAGATCTCAAGTATCATTCCTCTGGGCCTGTTGTCGACAGAAAAGTAAACTTGTTGCTTTGCTCACCACCATGTTTGAAGGACATCAGCGTGATCACCGCCGATAGGACGGAGGGTCAAATAAAAAGGAACACCAATTTCTAGATAGGAGCAGTTGGGAGCTAACAGTGTATTGTGGAGTGACGTGTTTATTGAGTGTCCAAACTTCCCTCTTTAGGTGGTTATTAGATTTTCACATTCGTGAACATCATAAAATCCACTGATTTCAAAGGCCCAGATTCTTATTATTGCAGCAACTCAGTTGTTGAGGTGAGAGAAAATGAGAAGTATGTTGCTGCACCACTAAATCTATGGCTGGGAACTGTTGAAACCAAACAAAAAGAATTCACGGTGGCCAGATAGGGCTATTTTCTGCTGACTGTCTCTGGGGACTCAAACAGAATCCATTTGCTTGATTGTTTGATTTTCCGTTTCACTCGTGTAGGGTACTTGTCCACACACCTTCGGCTTGTAGTTTGTCTGTGTCCTTGGATCTCAAGTGAGTCTCCTGTAAGTAAGCACGTAGGTGTCTTGAGTTTTCATCCCTTCTTTTATCCCTGTGTCTTTTGTTGGCAGCACTCAGTGCCTGACCTTTTATTCTGATGATTCAGAGCTGTGCACTTATTGCACTTAAAGAATATTTTTTATCATTAATCTACAATCACGTGAAGAACATTATGTTTACTATGCTCCCCCCTTCACCAAGTCCCCCCGAAAAACCTCTTCAGTCACTGTCGATCAGCGTAGTTGGATGCTGTAGACCCCTTCACCATGTCCCCCACAAAAGTCCCCGTTACAGTCACTGTCCATCAGTGAGTAGTAAGATGCTATATGATCTCTACTAGTCTTCTCTGTGTTGTACAGTACTCCCCATGCACACCCGACCCCGCGCATTATACATGCTAAACTTAATGCCCCCATTCTTTCTCCCCCGCACTTATCCCTCCCTTCAGACTCACCCTGCCCAGTCCTTTTTCCTTTGGTTACTTTTAGTCAACTCTCGGGTTCTGTGAGTCTGCTGCTGTTTTTTTACTTCAGTTTTTCTTTGTTGTTATACTCCACACATGAGTGAAATCACTTGGTACTTGCCTTTATCCGCCTGCCCTATTTTTCTGAACATACTACCGTCTTGCTCCATCCACGTCATTGCAAATGGTAGTATTTGTTTTCTTCTTAAGGCTGCTTACTGCACTTTTTAAACTGGATTTCATTCTTCCTTTTTGTTTGTAGTTTAGCTATGTTATTCACCATTCAACTCCTGGTTATGAACAATAGCTTTGTGTCAATCGACATGTATCTGTATCTATCTATCTAAAGGTCTGTCTGTCTATCTATGTATCTATGTATGTATATATCTATGTATCTATGTATCTATCTATGTATCTATCTATCTATCTTCCTGTCATCTATCTATGATGTCTATCATCTATTAATCTATGTACCTATCTATCTATCTTTCACCTGTCGTCTGTCTACCTATCTATCTATGAAACAATCATCTTTTTGTCTGCCAATCTATCCTTATGTACAGAACAGTTAACAACATAGCCTATGTCTCTTCCCTACATTATGCTTCCAGAAACCTTGCAAGGTAACTAAGCCATAAGGAGAGCACTGTGTTCACCGATACGCTTTCAGGTAGAGTCAGCAGAGTGTGCTTACAAAACCAGTAAATGGAGGTGAAAGGACTTGAACTCGTATCTTTGTCATCTGTCCTCTTATACTTCCTGCTCGCTTGTTGACTTTATTTAGCCACATTCAGTGAGTAAGTGATCCCTGAAGACCACAAGTATCCTTCGTCTGGGCCTGTTGTCGACAGAAAAGTGTACTTGGCCCTTTGCACACCACCATGTTTGAGGGACATTGGCGTGATCACTGCTGATAGGTGGAGGGACAAATATGAATTAACACCTATTTCTGGACAGGAGCAGTTGGGAACAAAGAGTGTGTTGTGGAGTGAAGTGTTTATTTGAGTGCCCAAACTTCCCTCTTTATGTGGTTATTACTTCTTTACATTCGTGAACATCATAAAAAGCAATGATTATAAATGCCCAGACGCATATTATTACAGCAATTCATTTGTTGAGGTGAGAGGAAATGAGAAGGAAGTTGCTGCACCACTAAATCTATGCCTGAGCACTGCTGAAACCAAACAAAAAGAATTCACGGTGGCTAGATAGGGCTATTTTCTACTGACTCTCTCTGGGGTCCAAAACAGAATCCATTTCTTTCTTTGTTTCTCAGTTTCACTTGTGTAGGGTACCTGTCCCCGCCCCTTCAGCTTGTAGTTTGTCTTTGTCCTTGGATCTCAAGTGAGTCTCCAGTATTGGAGCCCGTAGGTGGTCTTGAGTTTTCATCAGTTCTTCTAACCCTGTGTCTTTTGATTGGAGCACTCAAAGGCTGTGCTTTTATTCTGATATTTGAGAGCTGTGCTCTTACTGCACTTTGAAATTCTTTTTGTTCTCATTAATATACAATCACATGCAGAAAATTATGTTATTCTGTCTACCCTCTTCACCAAGTCACCCCAAATCCCAGTTACAGCCGCTCTCCGTCAGCATGTACTAAGATGCTGTAGAATCACTACATGTCTTCTCTGTGTTGTACAGCCCTACCCATGACACCCCACCCTACACATTATACATGCTAATCCTAATGCCCCCATTCTTTTTCCCCGCACTTATTACTCCCTTCCCACAAACCCTACCCAGTCCCTTTCTCTTTGGTAACTGTTAGTCCACTCTCGGGTTCTGTGAGTCTGCTGCTGTCTTTTCCTTCAGTTTTTCTTTGTTATCATACTCCACACATGAGTGAAATCATTTGGTACATGTATTTCTCCGCCTGGCCTATTTGACTGAGCATAATACCCTCTAGCTCCATCCACGTTATTGCAAATGATAGGATTTGTTTTCTTCTTATGGCTGCTTACTGCACTTTTTAAACTGGATTTCATTCTTCTTTTTTGTTTGTAGTTTTGCCATGTGCTTTCACCATTGCTCTCCTTGTTATGAGCAGTAGCTTTGTGCTAATCAATATGTACCTATACCTATCTATCTGTCTGTCTATTAATCAATTACACAATCAATCATCCTTTTGTCTGTCCATCTGTCCATCTGTACAGAACAGTTAACCATATACCCTATATCACTTTCCTGCACTATGCTCCCAAAAATCCTGCAAAGTATCTAGGCTGCAGAGGGAGCACTGGGTTCACCGAGACACTTGCAGTTCGAGTCGGCCGCGTGTACCTACAAAACCAGGAAATGGTTGTGCTGGGACTTGAACCCGTGTCTCTATCCCCTGTCCTCTTTCATCTCCTTCTAACTTGCTGTCTGTATTTAGCCACATTCATTGACTAAGGGCTCCCTGAAGATCTCAAGTATCATTCCTCTGGGCCTGTTGTCGACAGAAAAGTAAACTTGTTGCTTTGCTCACCACCATGTTTGAAGGACATCAGCGTGATCACCGCCGATAGGACGGAGGGTCAAATAAAAAGGAACACCAATTTCTAGATAGGAGCAGTTGGGAGCTAACAGTGTATTGTGGAGTGACGTGTTTATTGAGTGTCCAAACTTCCCTCTTTAGGTGGTTATTAGATTTTCACATTCGTGAACATCATAAAATCCACTGATTTCAAAGGCCCAGATTCTTATTATTGCAGCAACTCGGTTGTTGAGGTGAGAGAAAATGAGAAGTATGTTGCTGCACCACTAAATCTATGGCTGGGAACTGTTGAAACCAAACAAAAAGAATTCACGGTGGCCAGATAGGGCTATTTTCTGCTGACTGTCTCTGGGGACTCAAACAGAATCCATTTGCTTGATTGTTTGATTTTCCGTTTCACTCGTGTAGGGTACTTGTCCACACACCTTCGGCTTGTAGTTTGTCTGTGTCCTTGGATCTCAAGTGAGTCTCCTGTAAGTAAGCACGTAGGTGTCTTGAGTTTTCATCCCTTCTTTTATCCCTGTGTCTTTTGTTGGCAGCACTCAGTGCCTGACCTTTTATTCTGATGATTCAGAGCTGTGCACTTATTGCACTTAAAGAATATTTTTTATCATTAATCTACAATCACGTGAAGAACATTATGTTTACTATGCTCCCCCCTTCACCAAGTCCCCCCGAAAAACCTCTTCAGTCACTGTCGATCAGCGTAGTTGGATGCTGTAGACCCCTTCACCATGTCCCCCACAAAAGTCCCCGTTACAGTCACTGTCCATCAGTGAGTAGTAAGATGCTATATGATCTCTACTAGTCTTCTCTGTGTTGTACAGTACTCCCCATGCACACCCGACCCCGCGCATTATACATGCTAAACTTAATGCCCCCATTCTTTCTCCCCCGCACTTATCCCTCCCTTCAGACTCACCCTGCCCAGTCCTTTTTCCTTTGGTTACTTTTAGTCAACTCTCGGGTTCTGTGAGTCTGCTGCTGTTTTTTTACTTCAGTTTTTCTTTGTTGTTATACTCCACACATGAGTGAAATCACTTGGTACTTGCCTTTATCCGCCTGCCCTATTTTTCTGAACATACTACCGTCTTGCTCCATCCACGTCATTGCAAATGGTAGTATTTGTTTTCTTCTTAAGGCTGCTTACTGCACTTTTTAAACTGGATTTCATTCTTCCTTTTTGTTTGTAGTTTAGCTATGTTATTCACCATTCAACTCCTGGTTATGAACAATAGCTTTGTGTCAATCGACATGTATCTGTATCTATCTATCTAAAGGTCTGTCTGTCTATCTATGTATCTATGTATGTATATATCTATGTATCTATGTATCTATCTATGTATCTATCTATCTATCTTCCTGTCATCTATCTATGATGTCTATCATCTATTAATCTATGTACCTATCTATCTATCTTTCACCTGTCGTCTGTCTACCTATCTATCTATGAAACAATCATCTTTTTGTCTGCCAATCTATCCTTATGTACAGAACAGTTAACAACATAGCCTATGTCTCTTCCCTACATTATGCTTCCAGAAACCTTGCAAGGTAACTAAGCCATAAGGAGAGCACTGTGTTCACCGATACGCTTTCAGGTAGAGTCAGCAGAGTGTGCTTACAAAACCAGTAAATGGAGGTGAAAGGACTTGAACTCGTATCTTTGTCATCTGTCCTCTTATACTTCCTGCTCGCTTGTTGACTTTATTTAGCCACATTCAGTGAGTAAGTGATCCCTGAAGACCACAAGTATCCTTCGTCTGGGCCTGTTGTCGACAGAAAAGTGTACTTGGCCCTTTGCACACCACCATGTTTGAGGGACATTGGCGTGATCACTGCTGATAGGTGGAGGGACAAATATGAATTAACACCTATTTCTGGACAGGAGCAGTTGGGAACAAAGAGTGTGTTGTGGAGTGAAGTGTTTATTTGAGTGCCCAAACTTCCCTCTTTATGTGGTTATTACTTCTTTACATTCGTGAACATCATAAGAAGCAATGATTATAAATGCCCAGACGCATATTATTACAGCAATTCATTTGTTGAGGTGAGAGGAAATGAGAAGGAAGTTGCTGCACCACTAAATCTATGCCTGAGCACTGCTGAAACCAAACAAAAAGAATTCACGGTGGCTAGATAGGGCTATTTTCTACTGACTCTCTCTGGGGTCCAAAACAGAATCCATTTCTTTCTTTGTTTCTCAGTTTCACTTGTGTAGGGTACCTGTCCCCGCCCCTTCAGCTTGTAGTTTGTCTTTGTCCTTGGATCTCAAGTGAGTCTCCAGTATTGGAGCCCGTAGGTGGTCTTGAGTTTTCATCAGTTCTTCTAACCCTGTGTCTTTTGATTGGAGCACTCAAAGGCTGTGCTTTTATTCTGATATTTGAGAGCTGTGCTCTTACTGCACTTTGAAATTCTTTTTGTTCTCATTAATATACAATCACATGCAGAAAATTATGTTATTCTGTCTACCCTCTTCACCAAGTCACCCCAAATCCCAGTTACAGCCGCTCTCCGTCAGCATGTACTAAGATGCTGTAGAATCACTACATGTCTTCTCTGTGTTGTACAGCCCTACCCATGACACCCCACCCTACACATTATACATGCTAATCCTAATGCCCCCATTCTTTTTCCCCGTACTTATTACTCCCTTCCCACAAACCCTACCCAGTCCCTTTCTCTTTGGTAACTGTTAGTCCACTCTCGGGTTCTGTGAGTCTGCTGCTGTCTTTTCCTTCAGTTTTTCTTTGTTATCATACTCCACACATGAGTGAAATCATTTGGTACATGTATTTCTCCGCCTGGCCTATTTGACTGAGCATAATACCCTCTAGCTCCATCCACGTTATTGCAAATGATAGGATTTGTTTTCTTCTTATGGCTGCTTACTGCACTTTTTAAACTGGATTTCATTCTTCTTTTTGTTTGTAGTTTTGCCATGTGCTTTCACCATTGCTCTCCTTGTTATGAGCAGTAGCTTTGTGCTAATCGATATGTACCTATACCTATCTATCTGTCTGTCTATTAATCAATTACACAATCAATCATCCTTTTGTCTGTCCATCTGTCCATCTGTACAGAACAGTTAACCATATACCCTATATCACTTTCCTGCACTATGCTCCCAAAAATCCTGCAAAGTATCTAGGCTGCAGAGGGAGCACTGGGTTCACCGAGACACTTGCAGTTCGAGTCGGCCGCGTGTACCTACAAAACCAGGAAATGGTTGTGCTGGGACTTGAACCCGTGTCTCTATCCCCTGTCCTCTTTCATCTCCTTCTAACTTGCTGTCTGTATTTAGCCACATTCATTGACTAAGGGCTCCCTGAAGATCTCAAGTATCATTCCTCTGGGCCTGTTGTCGACAGAAAAGTAAACTTGTTGCTTTGCTCACCACCATGTTTGAAGGACATCAGCGTGATCACCGCCGATAGGACGGAGGGTCAAATAAAAAGGAACACCAATTTCTAGATAGGAACAGTTGGGAGCTAACAGTGTATTGTGGAGTGACGTGTTTATTGAGTGTCCAAACTTCCCTCTTTAGGTGGTTATTAGATTTTCACATTCGTGAACATCATAAAATCCACTGATTTCAAAGGCCCAGATTCTTATTATTGCAGCAACTCAGTTGTTGAGGTGAGAGAAAATGAGAAGTATGTTGCTGCACCACTAAATCTATGGCTGGGAACTGTTGAAACCAAACAAAAAGAATTCACGGTGGCCAGATAGGGCTATTTTCTGCTGACTGTCTCTGGGGACTCAAACAGAATCCATTTGCTTGATTGTTTGATTTTCCGTTTCACTCGTGTAGGGTACTTGTCCACACACCTTCGGCTTGTAGTTTGTCTGTGTCCTTGGATCTCAAGTGAGTCTCCTGTAAGTAAGCACGTAGGTGTCTTGAGTTTTCATCCCTTCTTTTATCCCTGTGTCTTTTGTTTGCAGCACTCAGTGCCTGACCTTTTATTCTGATGATTCAGAGCTGTGCACTTATTGCACTTAAAGAATATTTTTTATCATTAATCTACAATCACGTGAAGAACATTATGTTTACTATGCTCCCCCCTTCACCAAGTCCCCCCGAAAAACCTCTTCAGTCACTGTCGATCAGCGTAGTTGGATGCTGTAGACCCCTTCACCATGTCCCCCACAAAAGTCCCCGTTACAGTCACTGTCCATCAGTGAGTAGTAAGATGCTATATGATCTCTACTAGTCTTCTCTGTGTTGTACAGTACTCCCCATGCACACCCGACCCCGCGCATTATACATGCTAAACTTAATGCCCCCATTCTTTCTCCCCCGCACTTATCCCTCCCTTCAGACTCACCCTGCCCAGTCCTTTTTCCTTTGGTTACTTTTAGTCAACTCTCGGGTTCTGTGAGTCTGCTGCTGTTTTTTTACTTCAGTTTTTCTTTGTTGTTATACTCCACACATGAGTGAAATCACTTGGTACTTGCCTTTATCCGCCTGCCCTATTTTTCTGAACATACTACCGTCTTGCTCCATCCACGTCATTGCAAATGGTAGTATTTGTTTTCTTCTTAAGGCTGCTTACTGCACTTTTTAAACTGGATTTCATTCTTCCTTTTTGTTTGTAGTTTAGCTATGTTATTCACCATTCAACTCCTGGTTATGAACAATAGCTTTGTGTCAATCGACATGTATCTGTATCTATCTATCTAAAGGTCTGTCTGTCTATCTATGTATCTATGTATGTATATATCTATGTATCTATGTATCTATCTATGTATCTATCTATCTATCTTCCTGTCATCTATCTATGATGTCTATCATCTATTAATCTATGTACCTATCTATCTATCTTTCACCTGTCGTCTGTCTACCTATCTATCTATGAAACAATCATCTTTTTGTCTGCCAATCTATCCTTATGTACAGAACAGTTAACAACATAGCCTATGTCTCTTCCCTACATTATGCTTCCAGAAACCTTGCAAGGTAACTAAGCCATAAGGAGAGCACTGTGTTCACCGATACGCTTTCAGGTAGAGTCAGCAGAGTGTGCTTACAAAACCAGTAAATGGAGGTGAAAGGACTTGAACTCGTATCTTTGTCATCTGTCCTCTTATACTTCCTGCTCGCTTGTTGACTTTATTTAGCCACATTCAGTGAGTAAGTGATCCCTGAAGACCACAAGTATCCTTCGTCTGGGCCTGTTGTCGACAGAAAAGTGTACTTGGCCCTTTGCACACCACCATGTTTGAGGGACATTGGCGTGATCACTGCTGATAGGTGGAGGGACAAATATGAATTAACACCTATTTCTGGACAGGAGCAGTTGGGAACAAAGAGTGTGTTGTGGAGTGAAGTGTTTATTTGAGTGCCCAAACTTCCCTCTTTATGTGGTTATTACTTCTTTACATTCGTGAACATCATAAAAAGCAATGATTATAAATGCCCAGACTCATATTATTACAGCAATTCATTTGTTGAGGTGAGAGGAAATGAGAAGGAAGTTGCTGCACCACTAAATCTATGCCTGAGCACTGCTGAAACCAAACAAAAAGAATTCACGGTGGCTAGATAGGGCTATTTTCTACTGACTCTCTCTGGGGTCCAAAACAGAATCCATTTCTTTCTTTGTTTCTCAGTTTCACTTGTGTAGGGTACCTGTCCCCGCCCCTTCAGCTTGTAGTTTGTCTTTGTCCTTGGATCTCAAGTGAGTCTCCAGTATTGGAGCCCGTAGGTGGTCTTGAGTTTTCATCAGTTCTTCTAACCCTGTGTCTTTTGATTGGAGCACTCAAAGGCTGTGCTTTTATTCTGATATTTGAGAGCTGTGCTCTTACTGCACTTTGAAATTCTTTTTGTTCTCATTAATATACAATCACATGCAGAAAATTATGTTATTCTGTCTACCCTCTTCACCAAGTCACCCCAAATCCCAGTTACAGCCGCTCTCCGTCAGCATGTACTAAGATGCTGTAGAATCACTACATGTCTTCTCTGTGTTGTACAGCCCTACCCATGACACCCCACCCTACACATTATACATGCTAATCCTAATGCCCCCATTCTTTTTCCCCGCACTTATTACTCCCTTCCCACAAACCCTACCCAGTCCCTTTCTCTTTGGTAACTGTTAGTCCACTCTCGGGTTCTGTGAGTCTGCTGCTGTCTTTTCCTTCAGTTTTTCTTTGTTATCATACTCCACACATGAGTGAAATCATTTGGTACATGTATTTCTCCGCCTGGCCTATTTGACTGAGCATAATACCCTCTAGCTCCATCCACGTTATTGCAAATGATAGGATTTGTTTTCTTCTTATGGCTGCTTACTGCACTTTTTAAACTGGATTTCATTCTTCTTTTTTGTTTGTAGTTTTGCCATGTGCTTTCACCATTGCTCTCCTTGTTATGAGCAGTAGCTTTGTGCTAATCGATATGTACCTATACCTATCTATCTGTCTGTCTATTAATCAATTACACAATCAATCATCCTTTTGTCTGTCCATCTGTCCATCTGTACAGAACAGTTAACCATATACCCTATATCACTTTCCTGCACTATACTCCCAAAAATCCTGCAAAGTATCTAGGCTGCAGAGGGAGCACTGGGTTCACCGAGACACTTGCAGTTCGAGTCGGCCGCGTGTACCTACAAAACCAGGAAATGGTTGTGCTGGGACTTGAACCCGTGTCTCTATCCCCTGTCCTCTTTCATCTCCTTCTAACTTGCTGTCTGTATTTAGCCACATTCATTGACTAAGGGCTCCCTGAAGATCTCAAGTATCATTCCTCTGGGCCTGTTGTCGACAGAAAAGTAAACTTGTTGCTTTGCTCACCACCATGTTTGAAGGACATCAGCGTGATCACCGCCGATAGGACGGAGGGTCAAATAAAAAGGAACACCAATTTCTAGATAGGAGCAGTTGGGAGCTAACAGTGTATTGTGGAGTGACGTGTTTATTGAGTGTCCAAACTTCCCTCTTTAGGTGGTTATTAGATTTTCACATTCGTGAACATCATAAAATCCACTGATTTCAAAGGCCCAGATTCTTATTATTGCAGCAACTCGGTTGTTGAGGTGAGAGAAAATGAGAAGTATGTTGCTGCACCACTAAATCTATGGCTGGGAACTGTTGAAACCAAACAAAAAGAATTCACGGTGGCCAGATAGGGCTATTTTCTGCTGACTGTCTCTGGGGACTCAAACAGAATCCATTTGCTTGATTGTTTGATTTTCCGTTTCACTCGTGTAGGGTACTTGTCCACACACCTTCGGCTTGTAGTTTGTCTGTGTCCTTGGATCTCAAGTGAGTCTCCTGTAAGTAAGCACGTAGGTGTCTTGAGTTTTCATCCCTTCTTTTATCCCTGTGTCTTTTGTTGGCAGCACTCAGTGCCTGACCTTTTATTCTGATGATTCAGAGCTGTGCACTTATTGCACTTAAAGAATATTTTTTATCATTAATCTACAATCACGTGAAGAACATTATGTTTACTATGCTCCCCCCTTCACCAAGTCCCCCCGAAAAACCTCTTCAGTCAATGTCGATCAGCGTAGTTGGATGCTGTAGACCCCTTCACCATGTCCCCCACAAAAGTCCCCGTTACAGTCACTGTCCATCAGTGAGTAGTAAGATGCTATATGATCTCTACTAGTCTTCTCTGTGTTGTACAGTACTCCCCATGCACACCCGACCCCGCGCATTATACATGCTAAACTTAATGCCCCCATTCTTTCTCCCCCGCACTTATCCCTCCCTTCAGACTCACCCTGCCCAGTCCTTTTTCCTTTGGTTACTTTTAGTCAACTCTCGGGTTCTGTGAGTCTGCTGCTGTTTTTTTACTTCAGTTTTTCTTTGTTGTTATACTCCACACATGAGTGAAATCACTTGGTACTTGCCTTTATCCGCCTGCCCTATTTTTCTGAACATACTACCGTCTTGCTCCATCCACGTCATTGCAAATGGTAGTATTTGTTTTCTTCTTAAGGCTGCTTACTGCACTTTTTAAACTGGATTTCATTCTTCCTTTTTGTTTGTAGTTTAGCTATGTTATTCACCATTCAACTCCTGGTTATGAACAATAGCTTTGTGTCAATCGACATGTATCTGTATCTATCTATCTAAAGGTCTGTCTGTCTATCTATGTATCTATGTATGTATATATCTATGTATCTATGTATCTATCTATGTATCTATCTATCTATCTTCCTGTCATCTATCTATGATGTCTATCATCTATTAATCTATGTACCTATCTATCTATCTTTCACCTGTCGTCTGTCTACCTATCTATCTATGAAACAATCATCTTTTTGTCTGCCAATCTATCCTTATGTACAGAACAGTTAACAACATAGCCTATGTCTCTTCCCTACATTATGCTTCCAGAAACCTTGCAAGGTAACTAAGCCATAAGGAGAGCACTGTGTTCACCGATACGCTTTCAGGTAGAGTCAGCAGAGTGTGCTTACAAAACCAGTAAATGGAGGTGAAAGGACTTGAACTCGTATCTTTGTCATCTGTCCTCTTATACTTCCTGCTCGCTTGTTGACTTTATTTAGCCACATTCAGTGAGTAAGTGATCCCTGAAGACCACAAGTATCCTTCGTCTGGGCCTGTTGTCGACAGAAAAGTGTACTTGGCCCTTTGCACACCACCATGTTTGAGGGACATTGGCGTGATCACTGCTGATAGGTGGAGGGACAAATATGAATTAACACCTATTTCTGGACAGGAGCAGTTGGGAACAAAGAGTGTGTTGTGGAGTGAAGTGTTTATTTGAGTGCCCAAACTTCCCTCTTTATGTGGTTATTACTTCTTTACATTCGTGAACATCATAAAAAGCAATGATTATAAATGCCCAGACTCATATTATTACAGCAATTCATTTGTTGAGGTGAGAGGAAATGAGAAGGAAGTTGCTGCACCACTAAATCTATGCCTGAGCACTGCTGAAACCAAACAAAAAGAATTCACGGTGGCTAGATAGGGCTATTTTCTACTGACTCTCTCTGGGGTCCAAAACAGAATCCATTTCTTTCTTTGTTTCTCAGTTTCACTTGTGTAGGGTACCTGTCCCCGCCCCTTCAGCTTGTAGTTTGTCTTTGTCCTTGGATCTCAAGTGAGTCTCCAGTATTGGAGCCCGTAGGTGGTCTTGAGTTTTCATCAGTTCTTCTAACCCTGTGTCTTTTGATTGGAGCACTCAAAGGCTGTGCTTTTATTCTGATATTTGAGAGCTGTGCTCTTACTGCACTTTGAAATTCTTTTTGTTCTCATTAATATACAATCACATGCAGAAAATTATGTTATTCTGTCTACCCTCTTCACCAAGTCACCCCAAATCCCAGTTACAGCCGCTCTCCGTCAGCATGTACTAAGATGCTGTAGAATCACTACATGTCTTCTCTGTGTTGTACAGCCCTACCCATGACACCCCACCCTACACATTATACATGCTAATCCTAATGCCCCCATTCTTTTTCCCCGCACTTATTACTCCCTTCCCACAAACCCTACCCAGTCCCTTTCTCTTTGGTAACTGTTAGTCCACTCTCGGGTTCTGTGAGTCTGCTGCTGTCTTTTCCTTCAGTTTTTCTTTGTTATCATACTCCACACATGAGTGAAATCATTTGGTACATGTATTTCTCCGCCTGGCCTATTTGACTGAGCATAATACCCTCTAGCTCCATCCACGTTATTGCAAATGATAGGATTTGTTTTCTTCTTATGGCTGCTTACTGCACTTTTTAAACTGGATTTCATTCTTCTTTTTTGTTTGTAGTTTTGCCATGTGCTTTCACCATTGCTCTCCTTGTTATGAGCAGTAGCTTTGTGCTAATCGATATGTACCTATACCTATCTATCTGTCTGTCTATTAATCAATTACACAATCAATCATCCTTTTGTCTGTCCATCTGTCCATCTGTACAGAACAGTTAACCATATACCCTATATCACTTTCCTGCACTATGCTCCCAAAAATCCTGCAAAGTATCTAGGCTGCAGAGGGAGCACTGGGTTCACCGAGACACTTGCAGTTCGAGTCGGCCGCGTGTACCTACAAAACCAGGAAATGGTTGTGCTGGGACTTGAACCCGTGTCTCTATCCCCTGTCCTCTTTCATCTCCTTCTAACTTGCTGTCTGTATTTAGCCACATTCATTGACTAAGGGCTCCCTGAAGATCTCAAGTATCATTCCTCTGGGCCTGTTGTCGACAGAAAAGTAAACTTGTTGCTTTGCTCACCACCATGTTTGAAGGACATCAGCGTGATCACCGCCGATAGGACGGAGGGTCAAATAAAAAGGAACACCAATTTCTAGATAGGAGCAGTTGGGAGCTAACAGTGTATTGTGGAGTGACGTGTTTATTGAGTGTCCAAACTTCCCTCTTTAGGTGGTTATTAGATTTTCACATTCGTGAACATCATAAAATCCACTGATTTCAAAGGCCCAGATTCTTATTATTGCAGCAACTCAGTTGTTGAGGTGAGAGAAAATGAGAAGTATGTTGCTGCACCACTAAATCTATGGCTGGGAACTGTTGAAACCAAACAAAAAGAATTCACGGTGGCCAGATAGGGCTATTTTCTGCTGACTGTCTCTGGGGACTCAAACAGAATCCATTTGCTTGATTGTTTGATTTTCCGTTTCACTCGTGTAGGGTACTTGTCCACACACCTTCGGCTTGTAGTTTGTCTGTGTCCTTGGATCTCAAGTGAGTCTCCTGTAAGTAAGCACGTAGGTGTCTTGAGTTTTCATCCCTTCTTTTATCCCTGTGTCTTCTGTTTGCAGCACTCAGTGCCTGACCTTTTATTCTGATGATTCAGAGCTGTGCACTTATTGCACTTAAAGAATATTTTTTATCATTAATCTACAATCACGTGAAGAACATTATGTTTACTATGCTCCCCCCTTCACCAAGTCCCCCCGAAAAACCTCTTCAGTCACTGTCGATCAGCGTAGTTGGATGCTGTAGACCCCTTCACCATGTCCCCCACAAAAGTCCCCGTTACAGTCACTGTCCATCAGTGAGTAGTAAGATGCTATATGATCTCTACTAGTCTTCTCTGTGTTGTACAGTACTCCCCATGCACACCCGACCCCGCGCATTATACATGCTAAACTTAATGCCCCCATTCTTTCTCCCCCGCACTTATCCCTCCCTTCAGACTCACCCTGCCCAGTCCTTTTTCCTTTGGTTACTTTTAGTCAACTCTCGGGTTCTGTGAGTCTGCTGCTGTTTTTTTACTTCAGTTTTTCTTTGTTGTTATACTCCACACATGAGTGAAATCACTTGGTACTTGCCTTTATCCGCCTGCCCTATTTTTCTGAACATACTACCGTCTTGCTCCATCCACGTCATTGCAAATGGTAGTATTTGTTTTCTTCTTAAGGCTGCTTACTGCACTTTTTAAACTGGATTTCATTCTTCCTTTTTGTTTGTAGTTTAGCTATGTTATTCACCATTCAACTCCTGGTTATGAACAATAGCTTTGTGTCAATCGACATGTATCTGTATCTATCTATCTAAAGGTCTGTCTGTCTATCTATGTATCTATGTATGTATATATCTATGTATCTATGTATCTATCTATGTATCTATCTATCTATCTTCCTGTCATCTATCTATGATGTCTATCATCTATTAATCTATGTACCTATCTATCTATCTTTCACCTGTCGTCTGTCTACCTATCTATCTATGAAACAATCATCTTTTTGTCTGCCAATCTATCCTTATGTACAGAACAGTTAACAACATAGCCTATGTCTCTTCCCTACATTATGCTTCCAGAAACCTTGCAAGGTAACTAAGCCATAAGGAGAGCACTGTGTTCACCGATACGCTTTCAGGTAGAGTCAGCAGAGTGTGCTTACAAAACCAGTAAATGGAGGTGAAAGGACTTGAACTCGTATCTTTGTCATCTGTCCTCTTATACTTCCTGCTCGCTTGTTGACTTTATTTAGCCACATTCAGTGAGTAAGTGATCCCTGAAGACCACAAGTATCCTTCGTCTGGGCCTGTTGTCGACAGAAAAGTGTACTTGGCCCTTTGCACACCACCATGTTTGAGGGACATTGGCGTGATCACTGCTGATAGGTGGAGGGACAAATATGAATTAACACCTATTTCTGGACAGGAGCAGTTGGGAACAAAGAGTGTGTTGTGGAGTGAAGTGTTTATTTGAGTGCCCAAACTTCCCTCTTTATGTGGTTATTACTTCTTTACATTCGTGAACATCATAAAAAGCAATGATTATAAATGCCCAGACTCATATTATTACAGCAATTCATTTGTTGAGGTGAGAGGAAATGAGAAGGAAGTTGCTGCACCACTAAATCTATGCCTGAGCACTGCTGAAACCAAACAAAAAGAATTCACGGTGGCTAGATAGGGCTATTTTCTACTGACTCTCTCTGGGGTCCAAAACAGAATCCATTTCTTTCTTTGTTTCTCAGTTTCACTTGTGTAGGGTACCTGTCCCCGCCCCTTCAGCTTGTAGTTTGTCTTTGTCCTTGGATCTCAAGTGAGTCTCCAGTATTGGAGCCCGTAGGTGGTCTTGAGTTTTCATCAGTTCTTCTAACCCTGTGTCTTTTGATTGGAGCACTCAAAGGCTGTGCTTTTATTCTGATATTTGAGAGCTGTGCTCTTACTGCACTTTGAAATTCTTTTTGTTCTCATTAATATACAATCACATGCAGAAAATTATGTTATTCTGTCTACCCTCTTCACCAAGTCACCCCAAATCCCAGTTACAGCCGCTCTCCGTCAGCATGTACTAAGATGCTGTAGAATCACTACATGTCTTCTCTGTGTTGTACAGCCCTACCCATGACACCCCACCCTACACATTATACATGCTAATCCTAATGCCCCCATTCTTTTTCCCCGCACTTATTACTCCCTTCCCACAAACCCTACCCAGTCCCTTTCTCTTTGGTAACTGTTAGTCCACTCTCGGGTTCTGTGAGTCTGCTGCTGTCTTTTCCTTCAGTTTTTCTTTGTTATCATACTCCACACATGAGTGAAATCATTTGGTACATGTATTTCTCCGCCTGGCCTATTTGACTGAGCATAATACCCTCTAGCTCCATCCACGTTATTGCAAATGATAGGATTTGTTTTCTTCTTATGGCTGCTTACTGCACTTTTTAAACTGGATTTCATTCTTCTTTTTTGTTTGTAGTTTTGCCATGTGCTTTCACCATTGCTCTCCTTGTTATGAGCAGTAGCTTTGTGCTAATCGATATGTACCTATACCTATCTATCTGTCTGTCTATTAATCAATTACACAATCAATCATCCTTTTGTCTGTCCATCTGTCCATCTGTACAGAACAGTTAACCATATACCCTATATCACTTTCCTGCACTATGCTCCCAAAAATCCTGCAAAGTATCTAGGCTGCAGAGGGAGCACTGGGTTCACCGAGACACTTGCAGTTCGAGTCGGCCGCGTGTACCTACAAAACCAGGAAATGGTTGTGCTGGGACTTGAACCCGTGTCTCTATCCCCTGTCCTCTTTCATCTCCTTCTAACTTGCTGTCTGTATTTAGCCACATTCATTGACTAAGGGCTCCCTGAAGATCTCAAGTATCATTCCTCTGGGCCTGTTGTCGACAGAAAAGTAAACTTGTTGCTTTGCTCACCACCATGTTTGAAGGACATCAGCGTGATCACCGCCGATAGGACGGAGGGTCAAATAAAAAGGAACACCAATTTCTAGATAGGAGCAGTTGGGAGCTAACAGTGTATTGTGGAGTGACGTGTTTATTGAGTGTCCAAACTTCCCTCTTTAGGTGGTTATTAGATTTTCACATTCGTGAACATCATAAAATCCACTGATTTCAAAGGCCCAGATTCTTATTATTGCAGCAACTCAGTTGTTGAGGTGAGAGAAAATGAGAAGTATGTTGCTGCACCACTAAATCTATGGCTGGGAACTGTTGAAACCAAACAAAAAGAATTCACGGTGGCCAGATAGGGCTATTTTCTGCTGACTGTCTCTGGGGACTCAAACAGAATCCATTTGCTTGATTGTTTGATTTTCCGTTTCACTCGTGTAGGGTACTTGTCCACACACCTTCGGCTTGTAGTTTGTCTGTGTCCTTGGATCTCAAGTGAGTCTCCTGTAAGTAAGCACGTAGGTGTCTTGAGTTTTCATCCCTTCTTTTATCCCTGTGTCTTCTGTTTGCAGCACTCAGTGCCTGACCTTTTATTCTGATGATTCAGAGCTGTGCACTTATTGCACTTAAAGAATATTTTTTATCATTAATCTACAATCACGTGAAGAACATTATGTTTACTATGCTCCCCCCTTCACCAAGTCCCCCCGAAAAACCTCTTCAGTCACTGTCGATCAGCGTAGTTGGATGCTGTAGACCCCTTCACCATGTCCCCCACAAAAGTCCCCGTTACAGTCACTGTCCATCAGTGAGTAGTAAGATGCTATATGATCTCTACTAGTCTTCTCTGTGTTGTACAGTACTCCCCATGCACACCCGACCCCGCGCATTATACATGCTAAACTTAATGCCCCCATTCTTTCTCCCCCGCACTTATCCCTCCCTTCAGACTCACCCTGCCCAGTCCTTTTTCCTTTGGTTACTTTTAGTCAACTCTCGGGTTCTGTGAGTCTGCTGCTGTTTTTTTACTTCAGTTTTTCTTTGTTGTTATACTCCACACATGAGTGAAATCACTTGGTACTTGCCTTTATCCGCCTGCCCTATTTTTCTGAACATACTACCGTCTTGCTCCATCCACGTCATTGCAAATGGTAGTATTTGTTTTCTTCTTAAGGCTGCTTACTGCACTTTTTAAACTGGATTTCATTCTTCCTTTTTGTTTGTAGTTTAGCTATGTTATTCACCATTCAACTCCTGGTTATGAACAATAGCTTTGTGTCAATCGACATGTATCTGTATCTATCTATCTAAAGGTCTGTCTGTCTATCTATGTATCTATGTATGTATATATCTATGTATCTATGTATCTATCTATGTATCTATCTATCTATCTTCCTGTCATCTATCTATGATGTCTATCATCTATTAATCTATGTACCTATCTATCTATCTTTCACCTGTCGTCTGTCTACCTATCTATCTATGAAACAATCATCTTTTTGTCTGCCAATCTATCCTTATGTACAGAACAGTTAACAACATAGCCTATGTCTCTTCCCTACATTATGCTTCCAGAAACCTTGCAAGGTAACTAAGCCATAAGGAGAGCACTGTGTTCACCGATACGCTTTCAGGTAGAGTCAGCAGAGTGTGCTTACAAAACCAGTAAATGGAGGTGAAAGGACTTGAACTCGTATCTTTGTCATCTGTCCTCTTATACTTCCTGCTCGCTTGTTGACTTTATTTAGCCACATTCAGTGAGTAAGTGATCCCTGAAGACCACAAGTATCCTTCGTCTGGGCCTGTTGTCGACAGAAAAGTGTACTTGGCCCTTTGCACACCACCATGTTTGAGGGACATTGGCGTGATCACTGCTGATAGGTGGAGGGACAAATATGAATTAACACCTATTTCTGGACAGGAGCAGTTGGGAACAAAGAGTGTGTTGTGGAGTGAAGTGTTTATTTGAGTGCCCAAACTTCCCTCTTTATGTGGTTATTACTTCTTTACATTCGTGAACATCATAAAAAGCAATGATTATAAATGCCCAGACGCATATTATTACAGCAATTCATTTGTTGAGGTGAGAGGAAATGAGAAGGAAGTTGCTGCACCACTAAATCTATGCCTGAGCACTGCTGAAACCAAACAAAAAGAATTCACGGTGGCTAGATAGGGCTATTTTCTACTGACTCTCTCTGGGGTCCAAAACAGAATCCATTTCTTTCTTTGTTTCTCAGTTTCACTTGTGTAGGGTACCTGTCCCCGCCCCTTCAGCTTGTAGTTTGTCTTTGTCCTTGGATCTCAAGTGAGTCTCCAGTATTGGAGCCCGTAGGTGGTCTTGAGTTTTCATCAGTTCTTCTAACCCTGTGTCTTTTGATTGGAGCACTCAAAGGCTGTGCTTTTATTCTGATATTTGAGAGCTGTGCTCTTACTGCACTTTGAAATTCTTTTTGTTCTCATTAATATACAATCACATGCAGAAAATTATGTTATTCTGTCTACCCTCTTCACCAAGTCACCCCAAATCCCAGTTACAGCCGCTCTCCGTCAGCATGTACTAAGATGCTGTAGAATCACTACATGTCTTCTCTGTGTTGTACAGCCCTACCCATGACACCCCACCCTACACATTATACATGCTAATCCTAATGCCCCCATTCTTTTTCCCCGCACTTATTACTCCCTTCCCACAAACCCTACCCAGTCCCTTTCTCTTTGGTAACTGTTAGTCCACTCTCGGGTTCTGTGAGTCTGCTGCTGTCTTTTCCTTCAGTTTTTCTTTGTTATCATACTCCACACATGAGTGAAATCATTTGGTACATGTATTTCTCCGCCTGGCCTATTTGACTGAGCATAATACCCTCTAGCTCCATCCACGTTATTGCAAATGATAGGATTTGTTTTCTTCTTATGGCTGCTTACTGCACTTTTTAAACTGGATTTCATTCTTCTTTTTTGTTTGTAGTTTTGCCATGTGCTTTCACCATTGCTCTCCTTGTTATGAGCAGTAGCTTTGTGCTAATCGATATGTACCTATACCTATCTATCTGTCTGTCTATTAATCAATTACACAATCAATCATCCTTTTGTCTGTCCATCTGTCCATCTGTACAGAACAGTTAACCATATACCCTATATCACTTTCCTGCACTATGCTCCCAAAAATCCTGCAAAGTATCTAGGCTGCAGAGGGAGCACTGGGTTCACCGAGACACTTGCAGTTCGAGTCGGCCGCGTGTACCTACAAAACCAGGAAATGGTTGTGCTGGGACTTGAACCCGTGTCTCTATCCCCTGTCCTCTTTCATCTCCTTCTAACTTGCTGTCTGTATTTAGCCACATTCATTGACTAAGGGCTCCCTGAAGATCTCAAGTATCATTCCTCTGGGCCTGTTGTCGACAGAAAAGTAAACTTGTTGCTTTGCTCACCACCATGTTTGAAGGACATCAGCGTGATCACCGCCGATAGGACGGAGGGTCAAATAAAAAGGAACACCAATTTCTAGATAGGAGCAGTTGGGAGCTAACAGTGTATTGTGGAGTGACGTGTTTATTGAGTGTCCAAACTTCCCTCTTTAGGTGGTTATTAGATTTTCACATTCGTGAACATCATAAAATCCACTGATTTCAAAGGCCCAGATTCTTATTATTGCAGCAACTCGGTTGTTGAGGTGAGAGAAAATGAGAAGTATGTTGCTGCACCACTAAATCTATGGCTGGGAACTGTTGAAACCAAACAAAAAGAATTCACGGTGGCCAGATAGGGCTATTTTCTGCTGACTGTCTCTGGGGACTCAAACAGAATCCATTTGCTTGATTGTTTGATTTTCCGTTTCACTCGTGTAGGGTACTTGTCCACACACCTTCGGCTTGTAGTTTGTCTGTGTCCTTGGATCTCAAGTGAGTCTCCTGTAAGTAAGCACGTAGGTGTCTTGAGTTTTCATCCCTTCTTTTATCCCTGTGTCTTTTGTTGGCAGCACTCAGTGCCTGACCTTTTATTCTGATGATTCAGAGCTGTGCACTTATTGCACTTAAAGAATATTTTTTATCATTAATCTACAATCACGTGAAGAACATTATGTTTACTATGCTCCCCCCTTCACCAAGTCCCCCCGAAAAACCTCTTCAGTCACTGTCGATCAGCGTAGTTGGATGCTGTAGACCCCTTCACCATGTCCCCCACAAAAGTCCCCGTTACAGTCACTGTCCATCAGTGAGTAGTAAGATGCTATATGATCTCTACTAGTCTTCTCTGTGTTGTACAGTACTCCCCATGCACACCCGACCCCGCGCATTATACATGCTAAACTTAATGCCCCCATTCTTTCTCCCCCGCACTTATCCCTCCCTTCAGACTCACCCTGCCCAGTCCTTTTTCCTTTGGTTACTTTTAGTCAACTCTCGGGTTCTGTGAGTCTGCTGCTGTTTTTTTACTTCAGTTTTTCTTTGTTGTTATACTCCACACATGAGTGAAATCACTTGGTACTTGCCTTTATCCGCCTGCCCTATTTTTCTGAACATACTACCGTCTTGCTCCATCCA